>NC_045437.1:176680373-176700542 GCF_002776525.5 Piliocolobus tephrosceles
GAGCTTGCAGTGAGCTGAGATCCGGCCACTGCACTCCAGCCTGGCCGGCAGAGCAAGACTCCGTCTCAAAAAAAAAAAAAAAAAAAAAAAACGCCCAAATGAGGGGGTGGAAGGGTGACTGTGCAAATCAAACAAAATGTGTCTATAGCCCCCAGAGCTGCATTTACTGTGTCTTCAAGTTCCTAGTGGCACGTCCCCTGCCACCCACAGTCGGGATTTCCCTGTGTGAGAAGCAGGGCTGAAAGACTGAGCCAGGGATACTGTGTAGGTGTGGTCAGATCACCTGTAGTAGTTGCAAGGATCCATTGCAGCACAGGTGTGTTAATACTTTGGAAATCCCAGAGACCTCTGTCCTGCCTCAGCAGCAGCTCTCAGTCAATCCCACAAACTAGGTTTATGTGTTGTTGCCCCCCAATGCCACTGTCATTGCACTTAAAAAATCGTACAGTCCTTGTTTTCGGATCTCCTTAGGGTCTTGGTGGTTCTTATCTGAATATACACTTAATTGCTCTTCCTTCTCAAATTAAGGAATCAAGAATTGAACTTACTGGCCAATACAGTGTAAGGAGGGGCGACCTCCTCCTTCGTTTTCTTATATGGCTTCTGTTACTATATCCTAAGACTTCAGGGTGTCGTGCTACAGCACGCTTCATTCACAGTGAACTTAGTGTGAACTAGAATTCCTAAATCTCTTTATGTTCTGCGACTACACTGTATTTCTTTCCTACACTTGTAATTATTTTTCACATGCCTGGGGGTGGCAGTGACTCAAGAGTGATTGAAGTTTGTAAAGCTGTTAGTTCCTCTCAGTGCTCCTAGACTGCTGAGTTTTAAAATATTGTCACTTTTGAGAATAGCAATTCTCTTTCTTACCTTTTTGTCAACTGTCAGTCTTGCTGATATCTATGTAGCTTTCTCTAGCCTTTTAATCTGCTACTTCTAATCTCCTATGGGTTGGGACATCATGTGTCCAGGAATTTTAGAATCATGTAACCAGGATTTTAAGAATTTCAAACAAGATAGTTGGTCTCAGCCTGTGGACCCTTGCTAGGAAGTCAAGTGTTTATGCCTCCTTTGCTGGTCAGAACAATTTGTGGGTGTGTGTGTGTGGGTGTGTGTGTGTGTGTTTGCAGTTTTCAGGTCCATAGAGTTGTTTCCCCTACGGCTTGTGTCTTGTTAAGATTTGACTCTGCAAAAAGTAAGTCGACTCCCATTTACAACTCTCCTTCCTCACCCTCTCAACCCCCCTGATTACTAGAGAGATGGGACCTTATCTTAGAGACAGCTTGGAGAGTCAGGATCCAAAGTCGGATGAATTCAACCCCTTATGCCCACTATCTCTTCATGAAATTGATGTTTCAACCATCGTGCACAGGCTGTCTCCACGTGGAATGGCCTAACATGGTGTGGTTGTGCACCTTCGGTCTTTCCCCAGCTTCCCTGGTGCCTTTGCAGCCTTTTCTCTCTTGTCCCTTTCGGTTAAAAGGTGGAGGAGATAAGATTTGGGTTTGTAGACAAATGGAAAGTTACTCTCAGGGTAACGTTTTCTTTCTTTCTCTCACTGTACAGTGTGTGTCGTGAGTACTTTATACAAAGTTAAGGTGGTCTGCCCATCTATTTCAGTTAGTAATTCTAGAACTGGAGATGCGAAGTTGAAGCTGTTAGCCTAACACACCTCCATCAGTGGGCTCTAAGGATTTTACCCAGAAGTTCTATGTTCTACAGTTTCAGACTTAACCACTTTACTTATACCTGTCCATCTCTTCTTTTGATATTTTTAATAAAAATAATCCTTATTGACCTCTGTTTTTATAGGGTTATAGAAACCAAACTGCTGTAAGCTGGGCGTAGTGGCACAGACCTATAATCCTAGCACTTTGAGAGACTGAGGCAGGAGGATTGCTTGAGCTCAGGAGACTGCAGTGAGCCATGATTGCAGCACTGAGCTCAAGAACAAGACCCTGTCTCCAAAAAAAAAAAAAAAAAACCTAAACTGCTATGGAGGAAAACTGCTGTTCCACAGATCAGCAAAGTAAAGTTTTACAAGTCGGTCTAATTTTTCTTCCAACATCTTTCTAGCCCATCCAAACCAGAAAAAATAAGTTTATGCTTAGCAGTTATGGAAAACCTGTTGAGTTGCAGGGAGGGTGGGTGGCGAAGAATTAGATGCTGATGTAGCTCTTTTAGACTGTCTTAAATAGAAACAGCTTTGGGTTAAGGACCTGAATTATCCCATCAGGTTCTGTCGGAGTATTGATATTATCCAAATCCATCTCAACAAATGTATGGTACTAAGAAGTGGAAAAACAATCTTATAAGAGCAAATTCTGATGTTAAGAGATTACAGTTCATTTGAGATCACTCTAAAAATTAAATGCCAGCTGTCTCCTCTAATGAGCTTTAGAGGGGAATAAAAATTGATTTTGGCATCAGACATTCATTCTACTTACCAGCATTGTGATTTTGGATACTCTGAGCTCTTTGGGTTTCAGTTTGCACAACCAAAAAATTGCATGGGGAATTGTGAAGACGGGTGGGGACCGGCAGAGGAGGGAGGAGAGCAGCAGTCATGTGGAAAGGGCTAACGGGTGTCAGCCCGCTATTCCCTTTGCCCCCTTTCTCCCCACAAGTCTCGCTTGAGACACAACCTAGAGAATTCTAACCATTTTCCCTTACTAGTCATGTTTTCCAGCTAGTTCCCATCCCTCTGATCCCTCTGGTCTGGTCCCATTTTCCCTTGGTGCTCTTGAGATGGGCTGTCTGGGTCTGCACACTTCTCCAGATGCCCGACTCTCTCTGCGTATGAGACTTGCGTCCTGCTATGTGCTAGGTACAGTATTCCTATTCATGCAGCTGAGGGGGGATTGTAATTTGACGCAGCCAGTGAGTGTCCCCTTCCAGGCTTATTTGGAACCAAAACCCTTGGGTAAAGCCAGGCCCCTCCTGAGGAGGGGGATGTTTGGGGAAGGGAGGTAGCTGACTTTGTCACGATGTTTCCATCAGAGGCCGTAATACCAATCTACACTCCTTTCTTCTGAGACAGGAAAGAATGTTTTTAAGAGTAGTCTGACAGATTTTCTCTGACCTGGTACCTGAAGGAAGAAAAGATAGATTTGAACTAAGTTGCATATATTGAAAAAGCTAAAGTTTAGAGAAGTGTATTAAAAGACATTTCTCTGTCTCCTTTCCCCTCCCCCACACCCTCCACACAGACACACACACACACACAGAGCTTAAATTTTCCAGACCTCTCTGGTGTGAATCAGAGCTCTTGTCTCAGGAGTATAAGGGAGCTGACCTTTTAAATCAATTATATTGAGGAGCAGATGGGGCCGCTGAGAGACCTGGAGCCCCCACTGTGTAAGGCGTATCATCTGGCAGCCATGGACCTAGTATAAAGCCTATCATGTTTCCATTTAAGGTGCTCTGCCCACCTGGACACCCTCCCCAGCTCATTCTTCCTGCCTGTTGAAATTCTCCCAAACTTAGCTCAAATGCCCTCTCTCCAAGAAAATCTTCCTGAATCATCTCCAACGGGAACTGCATTGAACTCTCCTGTGCCGTCTGTGGCACATTACTGAGACCGTCACTGTGGACTTGTCACAAGCCTCCTGTGACAGTGACAGCATGGCTATTGGGTGTTTATACCTTCCCGCCGTATGGATTGTCAGTTCCTCATTGGATGCACATGCATCAAGTGCTGCTCTGTGCAAGGGCTTGTGCAAGGCACCGGAAGTAGAGAAATCTAGGAGTTCACCAACAGATGTGGAGACTGGCATGTAAATGCAAAACTCGCTGTGATATATGTTGTATGTGAAAGGAAGTATCAAGTGCTTTAATATTTCCATGTGAGTATCTTCATGTAGCTTTTGAAGACTTGCCCCGCGCCCCCCCCCTTTTTTTTTTGTTTGAGACAGTCTGGCTCTGTCGTCAGGCTGGAGTGCAGCGGTGCGATATCGGCTCGCTGCAACCTCTGCCTCCCAGGTTCAAGCTATTCTCCTGCCTCAGCCTCCCGAAAGTCTTGCCTTTTGAAGGTAGGAGAATATCTTAATCTTTTACTTCCATACCTAACAGAATGCCTGGTGCATAGTAGATACCCAATATGTGTATTTTGAATGAGTCACTTACCGTCTCATGAGTGTGGTCTAGGGAAAAAGGATATGTGCCCAGTTAACCACATTAGAACACTGGGTCTTGCTTGAGTGCAGTAATGGAAGAAGAGATACCAAGCTGCAGACGCCATTCGGTAAATACTAACTGAATGAAGAGAATCTGTAAAATGTGTGTAAATGCAGTTCAGTCCCTTCTCAACTATAAAAACCCCCATAAACATTTCATTGGTGGGGGTGAAATCACCCTTAAATAGAAATAAAATGGACAGGTAAGGAACAATTCTGGTAAAGAAGAGAGTTGTGGCTTTACCTTACATGAACACAGGATGCTTCCAGCTGAACCCAGCAAGCTGACAGAGGGAGCATGGCACCTCGCCTCCATGTTAGCACATCAGGGCCTGGCTCAGTTGTGGGAAGGAACAAGTGATGCTGATGAGCACATGATGCACCTGACAGGGGATGGGGTCCTCTGAGAGCAACATACCTGCGCGGCAACTCTTATAAACCCCCCTGGGCCTCAGAATTTACAGTGAACTGCGGTCATAGGTAAGGAGACTCACTCATACTTCAGCACAGTGTCTGAGAGCTTGTTTTCTTTCTTGTTTCCTATTTTTGGTTTTGTAATTGTGAGTTTTTTTTTTGTTTTTTTTTTTTTTTTTGAGACGGAGTCTCGCTCTGTCGCCCAGGCTGGAGTGCAGTGGCCGGATCTCAGCTCACTGCAAGCTCCGCCTCCCGGGTTCCTGCCATTCTCCTGCCTCAGCCTCCCGAGTAGCTGGGACTACAGGCGCCCACCACATCGCCTGGCTAGTTTTTTGTATTTTTAGTAGAGACGGGGTTTCACCGTGTTAGCCAGGATGGTCTCGATCTCCTGACCTCGTGATCCGCCCGTCTCGGCCTCCCAAAGTGCTGGGACTACAGGCTTGAGCCACCGCGCCCGGCCTTAATTGTGAGTTTTATATGTGAAGAAGGGAACTCTCCAGGCAGGTGATCATCATTTTGGTTTGAGGTTTGCCTTTTGTTACATTTTCATTTGTTCTTACACATCTTCTCACTTCTTCCTCTCTGGGGACTAGTTCCCTCATCCTGTAGCTGAGAAAACGAGCCCAGAGAAGCAGAGTCAGATTTGACCCCATTCTTCTGACAGCAGGTGCACAGTCAGAAGGTAGCTAAGATTATTGTGCATTATCTCTCCTTTCTATTTTATTCTGTAGTTATAGATGGCAAGGTAGTTTTGTTGATTGCTACTTGTTTAGATAACTCTTTGGAGTTCATGTTGTCTTTTATTTGCCTAAATATTTGCCTCGATGACTATAAACAATAAAACTGCCCAGCCAAATTTCTTTGAGTCCCAGTAAAAGTGAATCTCCTCAGAATCCATTTATAAATTCTAATCAGTACATTTCAAGGCTGGTAATGGTGTTCTGACCAATAGTGCTGGTCTAAAATTTGCCTGATATGGTCTTAAAGAGGCCTGTGCACATCCAGGCATTCTGTAAGCAGCAGAAGGAGGAAAACTCCTTTTTGGGAATCAAAGCTTCCCATCAAAATTCATGTTTAGAATAGTCTAAATTGCCTGTTTCTGGGAGTTTAGACTAAGTTGTCTTCAATAAGTGTCATCAGTTCACATACAGATGTATTGGTCTCAATATAAGGAATATAGGTTTTTCGGGCACTGCGCCATTGATCTAATTTAATCAAGTTGGGTGGTTGGAAGCTTTGATTCTTCAAAATTAGAGTTGGCTTCTGGATGATTTTTAGATTAAACTGTAAACACATAAATGATGACTTTCAAAGTAGGGTGCTGAATGGAGTTAGAAGGACATAAGTAACTTTACATAATTATTTTGTTTTTCTGATTAAAATGTAATTCTTAACTATTATATAAAATTTAGCAAGTCAGAAAAATATTAAAGTAAAAATTACCTTAAATCCCACATCCAAATAGACATACCATTAATGTTTTAATATTCTCTATTGTATTGAGGAAAAATTGATCTCTTTTACACTGTTGAGATCTAACATATATGCAAATATATACTCTTCTTGGGCAAAACTGGCTTGCCAGAAAATGGCTGACATTATAACATAAACTTCTCCCATGTCAGTAGGCATTTTTGTTAAGTGGCCAATCTTGGACCATGCTTTTACCCAGAAGTTGAAGAAGAAAGAGCCCCCAAACTAGAAGAATAGTCTCCTGTCCATCTACTCTCATCTCACCAGTGCACCTGAACAGCACTGAAAGCCTAGGAGGGGCAGAAGGAAGAAATCAGTAATCCTGCCTATAAGGGGTAACAAGTGGATTTTTCTGGTGGATTCTCTATATAATATATTCCATAAATCTGAGTCATGCCATATTTGTTTTTCTTCACTACATTTCTGAGCTGGAAGCACTGTACTGAAGTCTTGAAATGTATAAGGTTATAAATTGGAAGCACGGGAGACAGGGTGGAATTGAAGAAGGAATAGCAATAAAACAAAGGGAGTAGAAAGGAGAAAATGGCAAGTAAAAAACCACGTGAGGATAAGTAGTAGAGATGGGCCCGTGAAGTCCAGATGCTGATAAAGAAGTACTGCTCATGGAGACCAGGCAGACGATCCCATCCTAAAATCAGGGGAGGAGGCTGTTGGGCCACTGTATTCATTCTCCATGGAAATCCTCTTTGACTGTACTTCTGGGGTGAGAATAGAAATCTCTAGGGAATATTTAACACATCATCTGAAGCTACATCTTCAGGTAATTCAGAGCCAAGATTTAGGTATGTATATGTTTAGGTATGTATGTGCCTTGACCAGGGATTCCTGCAATACGCATAGCAGCTGGCTGAGAAGATGAAAGATGGTGAAGCTGAGGTTTGAACACAGGTGTGCCTGTATCTAAGGCCTATGCTCTTGTAAACATGGTAGGCCTTGGCTGTGATGTTTCCTGTGTGTGTTGTAAATTGGTGCTAGGCATATCCTTGCAAAATGTGTGTGGTTCATAACTGGGTTTTTGCATTTTACAGCAAAATCCTTCTGAAAAATTCAACTGCATTCATTTGTCTTTTCAAGAACTCATATGTTATTAATTGGTAAATGAGAAGATACACTGGCATTTTAAAAGAAATCAATAGAAATTGATTCAGTATATGTCTTAGTTTAATGAAATTCTACTATCTGCTGTTTTTAAAGGATCAAAACACAACCACAATGGCAGCCAGAACATCTTGAACCCATTTTGGAAAGAATTTCCTTTGCATTCCCGCTATGAGGAAAGCAGAGCCAGTCAGTTCAGAGTACTGCGCACTGCCTGAAGTACTTCTCTTGTTACTAACAGCCAGTGTACTTGCCCCTAACAGCATTTGAGAAGACAAATGTTCCCCGTGCTAGGCTGCAAATGGATTAAAGCAGTGTTGAGCCTCATCTGTCAGAACAATTAACATGAGTAAAACACTTGCCCTACTTAAAGCAGATGGAGGGGGTTGGGGGAGGGTGTTCTGTGGTACTGTTCATAAGATTAATGGTGCTATATGGGCAGCAGAGAGCACTGGATTTATATTCTGAACATTACATGGATTTACAGGGATGTCAGTTATTGCTGAAAGCACAGCCTGTGTTCCTAAAGGGTCTCTGTAAGGTATTGAATGAGGCATAGAAGAGGGTGGTATGGGGGATGGTACATGAGATAGTAGCATTTTAACAGTAAATTATGACTTCTTGACCATTTTTTCCTCTTCCTTTGTTTAAGCTCTGCTGAATTTAAGTCTTAACAGTTACCTGGCTTCTTAGAGTATGTATAAATACTGTTACAAGATTTTTTTTGATAAAATAAATGAGAGATAAATGGGACTGTAATCACTTGAGACCACAGTTCTGTGTTTGCAGGAAGACTTTAGATCCCCTTTGCCTTCTGGTAGAAGGCAGGAGGGTAGGATAGGAGGAAAAGAAAACACAACATGTTAATTAAGAGTGAGTATCTAGGAGGATTTTATGATTCTTTGACAGTGGAAGTGGAATGGGAAAATTGTTGAGGTTAACACAACAATGATAGAAGACAGTAGTGTGAGAAATGATATGACATGAGTGCTACATTAAATTTAATTATAGAAAGGAATCCGGTTGTCGGCAGAAGTTTAGCTGTCTCTGCAAGGGCAGACTTGGGGGTGAGGGGGAGGTGTGGTTGAGCGGCCATTTGTCATAGGCAGAGTGGGTTGGGATTCTATTATTTCTCTGGATAACCCTCCCCAACATATCCTTCATAAATATATCTTCTGCCCTGGCAACCCCCCATCTCCACCTGTTTGCTCTTTCTCTTGTTTTCTAGTTCCTCAACTACTAGAAACAGGCCAGAATCTTTTGCTGCCCCTGATGCCATCTACCCTTTATGTCTAAATCTGACCCCTAGCCACCTTGCTAGGAAAGCTGCTGCATGTTCAGAGCTACTGAGATGGTCCACTCCCCACTGTCTTGTCTTGTTCCATAACAGGGACTGCTACAGGGTCGAGTCTTTGTTAACTAAGTGGCAAGAGTGACTCTAGAAATGCCCCTTCCGTGTCATTCAGGAACACATTCTAAATCCCATTTCTGCAGCTTCTCTTCCCTTCTCAGGTCTTCTCTGTTGCCACTCATACCCCACTTTCTTGCATGTGTTCTGATTGGCAAGCCCTGTTTTGGTCCATTCTTACATTAGCCACTGTTTTGGGTATTATTCTTGTGGACCGTGTTCCAACGGTGTGTTCTTGCAGGTTCTTTAACATAGTGAAATAGTCTTCTAAGATAAGGAGAAAAAATTCTTTCCTAATTTGAAAGGGAGGAAATCGTTTGATGTTTGTTACAGCATTATTTTAAATTAGTAAAGATTAGAAACGACCTACATATGATTAAGTATGATACATTAATTTGATGGCATTTACTCAGGCCTTAAAACTACAAATATGAAGACTGTGTACCCACTTGAGAAAACCTATACAAAATAACACAAAATTCGCCATATATGTATGTTAGGATTACAGCTTTTTAAAGAAAAATGCAAACATGGGTTTTAAATAATGGAAAGGATCATGAAGAAATCCAATTGCTGTAACAATTTTTTTTTGGTATAATGTCTTTATGTGAAATGCCTTTAATGGCAAAATGTACTGAATGTTAACATTGTTTATCATCATGGGCAGACTTACTGACTTCAGTGCTCCTTTTTGTTTTCAGATTGTGTGGCTGAAGTCACTGGACTGTCTAGTCCTAGATTTTCCATCCTTGTGCACCTGAGAGATTTGGTGGGATGGGTTCCTAACCATTGCTGAAAGTCCACATTGTGTCACACAATGGCCTCCAACACCTGGTTTAGCTTTTATCGTAGTTCCCATGGCAGAGGAACTGGCCAGTGTTAGTCTTTAACATGTAGGTATTCAGTGCCTCCTTTGTGCCAGGCACAGTGCTGGCTGTTGGAAACCAGTCAGACAAAATCCTAGTCCTCAAGGAGCTTACCGACTACCAGAGGGGACGAAAGAAACAAGGCCCCCAAGAAAGTGTGTTAGAAGCTTGATGGGAAGTAGGAGGGTACATAGGAGAGGTGCCCACTAGGACTCAAGAAGTCTTTCTGGAGGCCACCTGCAGATAGATGGTGTTGGGGTGGGAGCAGGGTTCTCAGGCCATATAGAGGAATTTGGAGCTACCTGAGGGTGAAGGGCAGCCACTGAAGAGTTGTTACTGTTTATATTTCTCTTTTAGCAAGAGAAATGATATCATCAGAATTGTACTTCGGAGTGTCTATGCTTCCTTTAGAGAACAGTTTAGAGAGAAGGCTGGAGGTAGGGAGCCAGTGCAGACAACACTGTTGCTGCGATCCAGACAAGCAGTGGACCCTGAGCTAGAATGGTGATGCTGGCCTGAGGAGGAGTGGATGGTTTCCAGAAAGATCTGTGAGGCAAGATCAACAGAAATCGGTAAGAGGGACATGGAGGAAGAATTCAAAAAGGATACCCAAGTCGCTGGTTTGGGTAAACAGGCCTGTAGAACTTGGCTCTTGGCCCATATTTGTTCATTTAATTGAACTGGGTGACAGTTCAGGCACAGGGTGGGTTAGTTTGCAGGGAAGAAGGCAAGGTGAGTTTGGGTCACATCAGCCCTCTGGGTGCAGCAGTGTGGTCAGCAACTGTGGTGCAAGCCTGGAGCACAGGGGAGTCGTCATCCCGACTGTTGGACTTTGAGATCAGTGTCTTGCTCTGTGTGTTGAGGAACGCGCTAGAACTTCAATAGTAGATGTCTTTTCCTGAGAATTCTGTTGGCAGTTGTCTTCAGATGTCCGAGTGTTGGCAGCACAGCTGCAAGAGATAACTTTTCAGTTGAAGGTTTACTAGCTGTTGTACTCAGGGCGCACACAGCTCCTCCCGGTACGTGCACTGCTAGTGCTGGGCTGTTAATACAGTCCTTAGGGGCATGGCCTGGTTGCAGCTTTATGGCCTTATTGTTGTGATCCCCCTTGTGCTTATGTCATGTTTTAATATACAGTACAAGAAATGGGCATTTAGGAACTATTTCTCAGCAAGAAATCCTAAGGCAAAGCCATTTACCCATTATAACAAATGCCTTGCTGGGAATTAGAGAAAATAGAATTAGCTCCTGAATTTTCGAATGTATACTTAAACTGAATGTTTTTCTTAATGACAAAATCAGCTCCTTGAAAATCAGCCCAGGATATAGCTATCCAGACTTGAGAGAAAGTGTTTTTTCCCTGCTGGTTGGTACAGTACATAGGGGGTAGGATGCAGAAAAGAAGGGAATATTTAAGGCAGTAGTTTTCAAACTTTTTTTTTTTTTAATCTAGACCTATGCTGATCACAACACACTAAATTTGTCTCAAAACTCATTCATGGATCATGACCCACATGATGAAAAATATCCATGAAAAGTACTCTAGGGATGGTTGGGGACAACTATATCTCTTCCTTAAAAATTGAATGTATTTTAGAGTAGATGAGAAGGAATATGATGTGGTTACGCGTTAATTAATCCTCTGGGAGTACACCAAAACAATATTTGCAATCTAATGCAAATTTCATACAACCTCCTACATAGGTTTCTGAGAAAGTTGAACAAGGCTTTCAATAGTTAAATACATTGTGGTACCCATAGCATCATATTTATCTGTCACTATTTCCCCTCCAGTTTGAGTGGCTAATTGAACACTAACTACAGTGATCAAATTTGCATTTTCCCTGTCAAATGTGCCACTCTGTGAATAGCTAAATTAACTTAGTCTTCCTGGAATATACCCAAATGTTGAGAACCATCTAGGACCTTTCAAAACTATTTGGTCTGTTAGTTCTGTCTTAAGATAAGAAGAGTAAATAAGTCCCTGAAATCAAAGAAAAACTAATTGTAGTACCTCTTTCCAGCTTTAAGTCATCAAAGTTTGACCATCTCAAGTATGTTCTAATGGGGTTCATTATTTTGTTTGTTCTACATCTGAGATAATTTTACATTTTCATTGTTAATATCCATTTTTCAAAAGTTGTTGACATGTCTTATTTTCAAGAATAGTAACTTATTAGCCTCTCCTTTCAAAGCACAAAAGCTACACATGCCCACCAGAACAAGTCAAACAACACGTTAGTATGTCATGGAAGAGTTAACTCAATCCCTTCTCCTCTTAAATTTCTGCCTTCCTCCTAAACCAGCATTAACAATTTGGTGTTTGTTCTTCAGTACCCATCTAAGCTCATGTAAAATACACAAATATTTATAAATGTGGTGAACATTTTCATAAAAATGACATCACACTATTTACATTCTCTTCTTAACATTAATAAAAAAAAAATCTATCAGCCAGGCATATTGGCTCTCTCCTGTAATCCCAGCACTTTGGAAGGACAAGGCAGGAGGATCGCTTGAGCCCAGGAGTTTGAGACCAGCATGGACAACATAGGGAGACCCTCGTCTCTACAAAAACTACAAAACTCACACCTGTAGTCCCAGATGCTTGGGAGGTTGAGTTAGGAGGATCACTTAAGCCTGGGAGGTTGAAGCCGCAGTGAGCTGTGATTGGACCATCGGACTCTGGCCTGGATGACAGAGAAACACCCTCAAAAAAAAAAAAAGTTTTTTAACTGTATGTCGTGGGTTTCTTCTCCAAGATCTCCAGTATGCCATTCTTTTTCACAGCTGCAAATTATGGATATGTCAGTGTATTTATTTACTCCCCTGTAGATGGGCATTAATGTATTTGTTTAGTTTTTGTTATTAACGTTTTGTTTAGTTTTTGTTATTATTATAGTGCTACAATAAATATCTTTGTGACTATATCTTAAAACTAGTAAATCATTAGATAAAAAGAGGTGCTCCTTAGGAGCCAAACAGTGCAGTGATCTGTGCCAGCAGTGTAGGTACAATTCACGACGATTCCGTCCAGCCTCCACCAGTGGATTGGTTTTTGTTAGCTGAGTCCCTTTACCAAGGAGCCAGGAAGAAGACAGGTTGGGAACATTGATTCAGGTCTTTTTTACCTGGATATTTACAGGATGTTTCTCTGTCTACTCACCCGTACCTTGGATATTTGCTCTCTCAGTCTCCTAAATCTCTCTTAGCATTGGGTCTAGGACTTTTCAAAGCAGTTTTCTGACTTCTTTACTTCACCATGGCCGTGATTCTAGGCACATTTCTGTAGTTCTCACGCATGAGTTCCAGTTCTGTTGATTTTGGTTCATCTTAATCTACCCAGTGTTACCCTCCATGTTCATTTCCCCTTTGTTTTGCTGTTGCAGTAATGTAGGAAGGTCTCTGTCTTTGGAGTTGGATTTGCTGTTATTCAGAGTGGTGTGGTGTGCTGTAAATCCCTGCACTTAGACCTTTGCTGAGTTACACCAAGTGCATTCAGGGTCATTGTACTGTTTTAGCTATTTGGGGTTCAAAACACTAAATAAGATGTTCAAGACAAATGTTCTAGGTCACTTTGATTTCATTCATTCTACTAGTACACTGTACTAGCTACTAGGAATAGAATACACTGAGAAAACAGAAATAAAGTTTGTCCTCAGGGAATTTATGTCTAGGTTAAAGAGGGCCTCTGCAAAGAAAAATACAATTTGATAAATGGAATGCTCATGTTATTAAATGGGATTCAGTCATGCACATGATTACACTGATTGGGGGAGAATAGAAGTTTAGTGGTGTTGTGATCCAGAGCCTCATGGGATTTCAAAAAAAATCTTTACAGTGACCTTCTGTTTATTTGGAAGAAGAAACAAATACCTAAAATGCTATTTTTAATAAAACAAAGGGGGAGAGATTATGCTATGCAACATTAAACATTATAATACTGTCATTTAGAGTAACATAAAGAAGATGTAGCTGTAATTTTTCAGTAGTACTAGGACAAACAATAAATGAAAAGAACAAAGTTGATTTCTAATTCATGTATGCCATGAAATTCCAGATGAATAAAAGGTTTAAAAAATGGCCACATAGAAGAAAACCACACTGAAGAAAATGTAGGTAGCTATGGAATCTGAGTGGTGTGGAGGATGTCTTTCTAAACAAAAAGCAGAGAGAATCTGTTAAGGGAAAGGTTTGTGGAAGCTACATAAAAATATGAAACATACAGATGTGACAAAATGCTATATAAATTAAAAGACAAACAGTTCACTGGGAAAGAGTATTTGCAATACATTTGGTAAAAGGTTACTATCTGTTATACACATTAAACTCTAAAAAAATCATCTGTCAAAATAGGCAAAGAACATAAACAGGCAATTAAAAAACAAATTCATGTGTCCAGTAGATTTACGACAAAAAGTTTATCCTCAAATAATCAAGAAAATGAAGACTATTTTGGAATCAAATTGGCAAAAAAAATATGTAAATGATATGTCTACACATGTTAAGAGTAAAGTGAAGTAGACACAGCTGGGAGAAATATGTATCGCAGTAGCTTTTGGTAGAAGAGGCAATTCCACAGTCAGAAGCCTTGGCCAGGTAATTCTATTTCCAGGAGTCTGTTCTAAGGTTCTTCATTGTAGTAACATACAACAAGGAAAATTGGCTACACATTCAATCATTGGCTGTTGGCCAAACTGTGGTACACCCAGCACATAGGTGATTAAGATGGACAGATGGCCATGGGTGGAGTCTTTCTTGTCACCTGGTTTATTCTGTGTTATGTCAAAGTGTATAAAAGGTGAGGAAAGAGCATTTCACATTCGCCTCCCCAAAGCCTTTTTAGTCAAACAAGGTTACATAGAAGAAGAGAGGTGCATGGCAGAGTAGAGTTTTCAGCTGTAAAGCTGTAGGAAATAGCAACTTGAGGCTGACCAAGTATAGTGAGAAGGGAAAATGAAGCTTGTTCTCTAAGCAAAATGAATTGCTAAAGCAGCTGAATAGAGGTTCTAACCTCCAAAATTTTGCCTAGGCTGTTAAATAACCTTAAAGAGGTGAGAGTTTGATGCCTGAGACCCTTCTTTGAGTTGTTTTGTGTTCAGACAGGCAAAAACATTGCTGTTACCTCTGAATGCTGTCTTAAGTGATTCAGTGAGACTTGATCAATATTAAGTCAGGTGCCTGGATTGTGTGAGCTGAATCGTGTCTATTGGGTGTGAACTGTCCATTGGTATGTGTCTCTTTTCTCTTCCACTGCTGGAGTTGGAGAAAAGGATCCTACCTGTTCTCATATAGAATTCTTCTCCTAAATAATAGTTCTTTTCCCCCCTCGATGCTCCCATAGTACCTGATGTCAGTCAACATTTGGAAAGCTTTCCATTTTACTTTTTCTTGGTCAAAACATGGCACTGATGTTTTGCTAAGAACCGTGAGAGATGGATCATGAGGGCAGGAAGGGAGAGCCTTCCTTATGTAGGGGCTCATGTAATAGGGTCAGTTACTGATGAGTTCCAGGACTTGTTGGTGTGACAAGTAGATATCACTGAAGCTCTTTGTAGCTAGAAGCCTCACAGATTCTGGAGAATTCCCTTGCCACAGCTGCTTCTGTTCTTGGAGACTGCGCAGTAACCACCTATGAAATGATACAGGCCATGGAGCCACCAGTTAGGTTTTCTGGGTTAAAGAGGTTTCTGCTTTCCAGGGCCAGGTGTGATGGCTCATGCCTGTAATCTCAGCATTTCAGGAGGCCAAGATGGGCTGATCACTTGAGGCCAGAAGTTCAAGATCAGCCTGGGCAACATGATGAAACCCTGTCTCTATTAAAAATACAAAAATGAGTCAGGTGTAGTAGCGCGTGCACTATTTGGGAAGCTGAGGCACCAGAATTGCTTGAACCCGGGAGGCAGAGGTTGCAGTGAGCCGAGTCGTGGCACTGCATTCTAGCCTAGGCAACAGAAGGACACTCTGTCTCAAATATTAAAAAATAAACGAGAGGGTTTCGCCTTCTCCTTGTCTCTGCATTTTTGCCCTTGTTAGGTAATTGCCAGACTGAAGCTGAATACATTTTGGGGCAGAGATGCAAGCTCATTGGTACCCAAGTGATGAAACAGCTCTATTTTCTACGCTTCCTCCTTTTAGTCTTTAGGTTCAAGAGAATGGCTGCCTGTCTGATGGGAAATTATCTTGCACCATGCTGTGATAATGCTCTGCTAAACTTGACTCAGGAGCTTCCTTGTGGATGTAGGCAGTTGTGATCAGAAGTTTTGTGCGGAGGGCAGATATCTGAGTGAACTGCCAGGACATGGTCAAATGCCTTTGACAAACAGAAATGATTCAGGAGAGCCACTGAAGCCAAAGCTTTGGGGACGCACATAGTTGGTACTTCCACAGAGTCTCGGTTCAGGATGCAGAACACCCTGTGTGGGAGGCAAACACCCACTCTTTAGCTTAAAGGTATTGCCAGCCATCGGGCAGTATTTGGATCTGTCAGATTTCAAGTCTTGTCCTTAGAGATAAGTAGTCCTTAGAGCTAAGGCTCTTTTCTGGGAGCAAAGCATATGAGTTGCTTGCTTGTACTATAACTACTGACCCCCATCACGAAGCGTCTATAACTTCTTGTCAAATTTTATAAACAGAGGCAAACATAATAAAGTATGTTAGAGATGAATTTTAAGAACACCAGTAAGGAGAGTTACATATAAAAGTCAGTAAATACCACCTTGAACTGTAACACTTTTGTGGTACTTTTAACAAACAACATTTATAGGAATGCCCCCAAACCCCAGTGTCCCTAGGAAGTGGGTAAATATTAGCTTCCCCCAGGCAGATAGGGACATGGGTGGGTGTGCATAGCAGAGGCTGGGTACTGTGGTACTTTAATGGCAGGCAAGGCACAGAAATAAAAAGCAGCCAAGCTTCCCGCCATTCATGCAGTTGTGGTTTTATCAGAAAATTTTGGAAATGTCCCTTCTTGCCTAAGAAGGTAGGAATGTGGTATATTGCCCATTTCTACAAGGAAAGGATGATTCTGCCATAGATTAGAAGTGAAGTCCATTGAAGAAAAGGACAAAAAAGTGAAAGGAGTAAAGGGACCAGTTAACACCCTATGGCTCCATCTGTCCTTGTTTTAAAAAAATAGGTGCTGTAAAGAAGAAAAAAGAAATTTAGATTAAGACACTACCGTCAATGGTCAAGCTGCTTTCTGTGAAGACCAGACCTGCCCATGACTTTTTGCTTAAAAACACTCATTTGTTCATCTTACTAAAAATCCCTAAGAATTTTGCATTGGAGCTTGGATGTGTGGGGTATATCCATCTAATTCTATCATAGTAGCTGTAGCTGAGGTATCATGTACTTTCCATCCCCAGAAGGAAGCACCTTATTTAAGCAATATGAAGTAGATTAGTGCATAAAACCTGGAGTAGAATAGAAATGTTATCATTTATGCCGATCTCCCAAACAGTGCACTTTGCTGGCCAGTCTTTAAATTGCCTCTTGCTGCCTGAATCGCTACTATTAAAGAAATGAAGCATTTTGTTTTCTAGATAGCCCTCTGATTGTTGCCCACAAACACACAGAGTGCCTGGTTGCAGAGCTTTCTGTTTTTCTCTCAGGTCATCCCACAGCAGTTCAAAAGGTGACTGCTCATGGGGAAGAGGTCAAGTCAATGCATTTTAAGAAACCTACCCTTGTGTCTCCCCACGGCCAGAATGTGACGCATACAGAGCTTCTGAATTTGTACATTAACCCCCTTGACACCACACCTGAGCAGTTTGACTGGGTCTTAATGAGAGAACACTTTTTCAAGAACAACCTCTACTGGTTTCTCAGTCTACACCTCGTCTCCACCCAATTATCTAAACATCAGCATTCCTTGGTGTGCTTGGCCTTGCTGGTCCATGCTGGTTATAGGGTGTGGGGTGCATTACAGGAGACTATGCAAGATTAAGGCTTTGACACATTTGGGTGCAGGAATGGTCCTGCAGAGGGAAGTCTTTCAAACAGACTTTTAAAAACCTATAATGTTAATTTGCTTATCTTTATTTTCCTTTCTCCTTCTGGGTTTCTTGACTTCCTTTAGAATTAATGGCTATCTCCATGTATACAGCCTATCCATTCTATTTCCCTCTTCCCCCTACTCTTTGGATTATTTTCCCCTTTTTCTCTTCCCATCTTACCCATAAAACAGCAAGAGCAATGCAAATCAGTGTCCCTTCTTTCTCTCTTCCTACGACAGAGGGCAGGGAGTCTGGTACGGTAGGAGTTTCAAGATTTCTTTAAGGGAGACGTTCAGGCTGCTCTGGGGCTAGGAATTGGTGATGGAGAGGCACAGAGGGCTTTTCTTAAAGCTGTTTACTTAGCTAACACAATCTTTACATCCACTGATTGTGTCTGTGGGATGCCTGCAAGAGAGTTGGTGGATATCATGGAGGCTGATGCCTGCGTAAGCTATTGCTTGCTACTGGTCAAGCCTGAATTTAGAGGGTCTTTGCTTTATAGACTTTAGGGGTAAAATAGAATTAGCCTTGTGGACTAGTCTGTTACCCCCGCCCCGTTCTCTGCTGCCTGCCTCAGATTTGTTGCCCCTGTTTTCCCCCCAACCCCACCCACTAGGAGGGCTTAATTAAAAAAACAGACATGGCAAAAAAGCATAGTTGCTATGGCCTGCACCCACTATTCAAACTTCGAGATTCAGAATTCTGTAAACCACAAGGGTTTTGTGCTTGTGGTATATTCTGGAATTTGAACTCACCATAGAAAGAGCCTGCTTTGTATTATTCTTTCATAGCATAGATTTATCCTTTTGTAAACTCTAATAATGTATTTCTATGGAAATCATTTAGCTTATGCAGCACAGCTAATCTTTTCTTAGTCAAGTTTTTAATAAAAAGTACGTGAAAATCTTTCTCCATAAATGTAATGGAGGAAAGAAATGCAAGTATATTTTTTCAGAAGGTTTCAAAGAACTGAATCATGTTAAAGCACTAGTCTGAATGGATATGAAGGTACTCTTAACATCTGGCATTTATCTGGAAAAGGGCACATTTTCATCAAAACTTTAATATTCCACATGTAAGTTATGAATTCTTTATGGCTCTCTAGTTGCCATGTTTCCACAAGCATGTACAGTGTATATAAAGCTCCAAATAGGCTTGTTGTGGCATGCCCCTGGTTTAATATTGCACTAGGTATATAAGAAAATCCAGCATAACTTTATTGCTTTATAAGGATACTCAAAGGCTGTGTGTTTTCCTAGGAAATGATTTGCTATGTCTGTACTTTTTCTTCACGGGCATAAAACTGTTGCCTCCCAAAATGTGATATCCGAAATGAGGTAGGTTCCGTTGTTAATGTTTAAAATCCTGAGACTGCAGGCAAGTTTTGAGTAATTTTGGTTTCTTTTAAGAATGGTTATTGACTGGGTGTGGTCATGCCTGTAATCCCAGCACTTTGAGAGGTTGTGGTAGGAGGATTGCTTAAGCCTGGGAGTTCAGGACCAGTCTGGGCCACATAGCAAGACCTTAACTCTACAAAAAGTTAGTTGGGCATGGTGACGCACACCTGTACTCCCTGCTACTTGGGAAGCTGAGGTGGGAGAATTACTTGAGCCTGTAAGGTCAAGGCTGTAGTGAGCCTTGATGACGCCACTGCGCTCCAGCCTGGGTGACAGAGAGACCCTGTCTCAGAAATAAAATAAAGATGGTTATTGAAAGGGGAAGGTAGTTTTTGCAGGTCATGTTTCTCTGCTCCAGAAAAAAATTGTTTCGAAAGTCTCAAGAGTTTAAATCTGTTGAAGTTAAAATTTAAAGTGGTGATTCTCTTCCCTTTTTCACTCTAGCCTGTTATTTTGGGGATGAGAAAGCTGTTCCTTTATGTATCAATCACTTTAAATAAATTTCCAGTGCTATTTAAGTCACTTTTCTGGGTAACCCTCTGCCCTGCAGGTGTGTAAATGCCGTAGCGCTCAGGCTGAAGCACATCAGGGAATGCAGTGTGCAAATTTCACACTTCTGTAAATGTTGCTCTGTGTTATGAGTCACAATTGCCAGGATTTAAGAAAATAAAAAGCTAGCTTTGAGGTTCCTGTGCTTCCTTTGGAATAACCACTGTTTTTCTTTGCCACATGAAAAGAAATGCTCTCCATAATTGTCCTGTGTGTGTTGACTCACCTTTTTTGCCCCAGCCCATCTATGGGTGTAAAATGAGAGAATCATCAGACTGGAATGAATCTCAAGAGGCTGCCGGCCCAACTCCCAGGCAGGGCTGCACCCACATTATCCCAGAGAGGTGAGACTCGCCCCTGTCTGGAACGGTTTTCCAGGAGAGTAATTCCATAGCCAGCGCTGTACCTGGTAAGACATAACAAGCTTCACTGTCAGGACAGACATTTAGAGCAAGCCTGAATCTCTCATGCTGAAATGTAAACCCATTATCTCTTGCTGCACACCCTGGTGTGAGTCCCTGCAGTCTAAGAGTTCATCACATGCTTGGCAGCTAGTGCTAATTTGCCTCCGTCCTCCTCACCTCTGAGCTAAATCATCCCATTTCAAATTTGTGATACTTTTCTGAGAGCCCACAACTAAGCTTTGGGTTTTTTTTTGGTTTTGTTTTTAAATAGATGATGCCCTGTATTGAGGGTAATGGGAAGACTCACAGAGTCTTCAGATCTTATAGTCCTGTTTATCCATCTCAGAGTGATGCTTGCATTTAA
>NC_045437.1:176700552-176768170 GCF_002776525.5 Piliocolobus tephrosceles
GTCCTGTTTATCCATCTCAGAGTGATGCTTGCATTTAAACTGTATTATCACCCATGCTGTTCCAAGATTTGCATTTCAGAATTTTGACCCCACAGGGTAGCTCATGCAGGACTCTTAGGACACTCCATCTGAATACCAGGCAAAAGCTTACTCAGCACTTTTTCCACTGCTGTACTTGGTCCCATGCCTAATGATGGTCAGTGTAAACTTCTTTAGCGGTAAGGCTCACCTTTAAGGGTTTGGGTAAATTTTAGTTTTTGTATTGTTAAAATGCAGTATTTCTAGTCACTGCCAGACTTAGACTTTCTTTGGATATTTTTATCTAGGTTGGAAATGTGTCATTCCTACACAGCCTAGGAGTCTTTCGTAGTTTCTTTGCTCACTGCCTTTCTGCGTTCAGGAAACAAAATAAGGCAGCTTTAGGGAATTTTTCTGTTTGCATCCTAGTGCTGTGTCTACGAGGAGGTGGAGAAATGGTAGACATGACGAGAAAATCAAGGATTAGATGTCACTTCTTTTGCTGTGGCATGTTTGAAGTAATGATTAGGCTGGGCTTCATGAGCTTGGGAAAATATGCAGCCCTCACTCCCCGCCTGCTCCCCCCGCCCTTAATAAGCACAGGAGAAATTTAGTTTGTAAATGAATGTATGCGATGGGGGCAGAAACCAAGGTCATTCCCAAAAATGTATGATGAAAGAAGCCTTACCTCTAGGAAGCTGTGTGCTATTTGTGATTACCCAAAAGCTCCCTACCTCCCTCAGCAACCAAGCTGTTTCTATTACCATTAGGTCTGGAACCTAATATGGATTCACTGGGCAGTTACAGGTTGGAAGACGGTACTCTTGGGTTAGGGGCTCCTACCATTTAGAGAAAGTCAGAAACAACCAGTAAACGTAAACCCCAAAGAAACATTTATTAGCCCATCACAGTGGCCTCCTCTTTATTCTTCCTGCTGCTTTCTCTTTCAAGGGTGTCACAGAGTCCCTGTAATGGCAGACGGGTAGAGGTGAGTGCCGATGTAGGAGACCTTGCATTGTCCTTAGCTATCCCATCTGCAGTAATGCCACTACCCCTGCTGTACTTCATTAATTTCAGAATTAGCCCATGAAATTAAGGGGACAAAAAAGGAGTAAGTCAGTTTGTAAGAGAACTGGCAAGACAATATGTGATGAAATGTTAGTGTTTCTTGTAGGTCGGGGGAAGAAACAGGGAGGCTTTTTATATTAAGATAATGCTGAGTTGTTCCATACCTGTCCGAATTACTAGTGTGTTGTGGTTTCTCGAGACAAAGTGGGAGGACAGGCTGCTTTTGAGGGAGAAGCAGCTCCTTACAGGAAAAGAGCTGGAACGCTGTCAAGCTAGACTCAAACCACCAGGTTTCATTCTGGTCTGTGGTTGACTTGCATTGTGTTGTAGCTTTTATCTGCAGTTCTGACATCTTTGATTTGGCAAAGAATTGCAAAACACTCACAAGCCCTGGCCAGGCTAGTGCTGGCAGATGGGTGCAGGAGATGCACCAGCTTTGGTAGGTTCATGACTTACTTGCAGGAACAAGGTCTTTTGGGGTAGAACAATGCCTTTCTGGCTACAGAGTTCAGGCTGCCCTTCACCTATACAGGGGAGCTTCTTCTCCCTCTGGTGCCAGGCACTGTCAGAGCAAGCATGGGGATCCCACAGAAACTTCCTCTGGTACCAATGGCCTTTCCAATTTGAGCAGCGCTGCTATAAACCATCTGGTGCTAAGCACCATCCAAGTCTGCAGTCTTGAGCCCTCAGGCTCTCTCCTTTAGCCCGCACCAGATATGTGATCTCAAAATGTGTGACCCTGGATACCCATCATAAATGTGACAGCTCAGCCTGTAAGTTTGTGGTTTCAAGTACTAGAAAACTGACTGTGCCTCAGTTTCCTAAATGAGGTCATTGTAGCACCTATCTCGGTTTACTGTGAGAATTCTATGAAAACTCTTGTAAAGTGATCGGCCCGTAAGAATGTGTTAGGCAGAATTCATCTGGAGTACTGCTTGGTCCTGCCTACCATTTACCAAAAGGAAAACTGACATCCTAGGGGCCCTCGGGTGATCAAGGATTGTTCTGGAGGTTTGATGATTTCAGAAGGATCTTATTGATAGAGTGAATTACTTGGAGAGTTTGGAGTATAGAAGAGAGCTAATTTTATCCTACTTATGGAACTAGACCAATGGCACAAGTTACAAGGAGGCAATTTCAGAGTTGCTATGTAAGGTAAAATTTGCAAATGCCAGTAGCTATCCAACAGTGAGCAGGCTTGGCTGTCTGAGGAGTTGCCGAGCTTTTTATCACATGACGTAGTGACCACCTGCAGGCAACACTGTAGACAGGATTCTGGCACTGGCTAGACTATTGGATAAGAGGACAGTTAATGATCTTTCCAACTCCTAGATTTGGAAAATCCTTGGTTTATCTCTCTGAATACACTGGGAGCTTGTTGAGAGCAAGGAGTACCTATTTGTATTCTTCATAAGACTTTGTAAATAGGGTCAAGAAAACACTTAAAAATTGTATAATACCAATATGTGTTTATTATAGAAAAAATACAATAAACCTAAGGAAAAAAACCATTTGTAATCACACTACACAGAGATTACCTGGGGATGCTGTTAACATTTTGGTACATGTATTTTGGGACTTCTTTCTAGTTAGATATTGTGGCCAAAAACAGTACTATATTAAAAATTGTTTTGCATAAATTATCTTAAGTGTTACACATACAGAAATGTCTGACAGGTATTTGCAGGTGATATCATCTCATAGTGGTGGTGGGAAGAGGTAAGGATAATGTTCTTTTATCTGTATTTTCTAATTTGCTAACTTTACCCATTCAGCAAATAGTGCATGAAATTCTACCATGTGCCAGGCACAGTTCATCTTGTTCATGAGCTGTTTCCCCAGCCTCTTGACATCCCTGCCTTCTTGGAACTCATAATTTTATGGAGGCAGTGAGTCAACAACAACAAAAAGTGTTAGGATATGATGTCAGGTCATAGTAAGGATTATGAAGAAAAGGAAGAAACAGAAAGTGGATGGGGAGAATGGGTGGTCTATGGGGGACAATTGGAAACCAACATGAAAGAGCTTAGGAAATGAGTCACACATGTGGGAAATAATGATTGCCAAGTTAATTATATATTTCTCTGTTTTGGTGACAACTTAGTATTCTATGCCCGCCACACAATTTATTCAAAAACTTATTATTTTTTTATTTTCTATCATGAATAGATGACCTTTGTCATCTGTGTGTGTCCTTGCTTACAGTAGCTTCTTTGGTCCTCTCTTTTGTACTGTTGAGCTGCGTGTTTATGGAAATTGATTTTGGGGTCATTATGTATGTCCTGCCTGGTTCTCAACTGTTTCTTACCTGAATGATACGAGGACACAGGAGGCGGAGGGTACAAAGTGGGCATGAGGCTACTCCAGTTTCCAGGCTGTTTAGGATGAATGTGTTTGCCGGCTTACCTCCTGGCCCAGCCTGGGTGCAGGGAGCAGCTGATTCAATTACACATGTTGAAAGGCAGAGTCTAGATTACTCTGATTAATGTGATCTAGGCTCCAATGTGTTGAATTGTTCTGATTGCTTAATCAGGACTTGTGAAAAAGAGATAGGAGAGTAACGTACCACTGTTTTCAAAGCCTGATTTTATTTCGACACTTTTTAGCGGGCAGAAATGGTGGCATATGATAATTGTGGTCAGTAAGGTGGCAGTGGACCAAGGCACAGTGGCTCTAGCTTGTAATCCTAGCACTTTGGGAGGCTGAGGTGGGTGAATCACTTGAGCCCAGAAGTTTGAGTCCAGCCCAGGCAACATGGTGATACCCCGTCTCTACAATAACAACAACAAAATTCGTTGGACGTGGTGGTACCCGACTGTGGTCCCAACTACTGGAGAGGCTGAGGCGGGAAAATGACTTGAGCCTGGGAGGTCGAGGCAGCAGTGAATCGTGTTCTTGCCACTGCATTCTAACCTGAGTGACAGAGTCAGACTGTGTCTCAAGGAAGAAAAAAAAAAAGATTACAATGATCCTTGTGGCTGACACTCTGCCAGCTGATGTTATGGTTAAGTGATTTGCCTGAAATATTTCATCTAATCATCTCAACTAGAATGAGTGGGTGTTGTTCCCATTTTAAAGATGAGTAGACTGAGGCTTAGAAAAGTTGAATGAGTTACCCAAGGCTGAACTAATACTGAAGTCCAGGGTATTTTGTTTTTGCATTTTGACAAAGCCTATGTCCTTAACCATGAAACTCTTTTTCCATGTTGTTTTCTTTCTACCTAATCTCTTTCTCATTTTCTTCCTTTTCTGGGAACAAAGTGATCTGAGTTGGGACTACTGTTGGCTGGGTTAGAGTGATTTGGAAAGGAAAGAAGAATCAGACCTAAAAGCCTTTCCTTCTTTCTATCTAAACACACTGTTCTCTGAAGCAGTCAGCAGGGCCCCATCAGAGAGAGAACACGAAGCAGATTTGAAATGTGTCTCCTCTGTCCTCTCCTGGTGCTTTGGATTAGATGTACCAGCAAGCGGTAAATGGCCCATCCGTCAGCAGCACTGTGGTGAGGCAAGACAAGCCACGGCCTGCCTAGGCCTTCCCTGAAACGGAGCATGCCGTGGTATCAAACATTTTAAAACTGATTTTCTTTAAATGAAATAATGCATATTAAAGTATCTTTTGAAAGATGGGAATGCATTTAAAAATAATTGTATTGAATATCTAAATAGCTGACATCTTGGCTAACTCTTATACTTTAAAAGTCTGGAAGCATGTGCCTTGAGTTTTATATATACTCTGTATGTGTATATGTTGGTAATTGTATGTATATGTGTGTATGGGTATATGTAGACACACACACACACGTAAATCTAAACCTCCATTTGCTTTCCCAATCAAAAAGTATTGTCCTTAATCCATTAAAATCTAGGGCCTCTTCAAAGCACTTCAACCACTGCTGTAAAAATACTTTGGCCTTTCCTGATCTGTGGAGTTTATTGAGTGTTTCACCATTAAAGGTACTTGGTTTCTCTAGAATGGGGAATTCGATACCTGCTAAACTGGATCAATATAAAAATTTATGAACAATGCAGACCTTGTCAGAAAACCCTTTTATTCTTGTTCATTGAATTCTCTGTGGGAGTTTCCGCCTGGGGGATCACATGAGTATTTAGCATGCACTAAAATATTCATGTCCTCTGATTAGCTGGATTTAATTGTTACATCTTCATCTCCTTCATGATGTGTCATTAGGATGCAACCCACCTTGAAATTTAAGTTGGTGCAGCCAGCTTAGTGCAGTGTCTTTATTTTGTCTGTGTTTCTTTCCAAAAACCCTTGTATAACCACATAATTTTCGTTTCCCTTGAAAACGAATATTACTACAAGTTAGGATTTTTTAGGTGAAAATACTAACTTATTTTTTATAGCTACTATTGTCTTACAATATTTGTATAGGAAATTTTTACAAGGTATATAAAATATCCTTCTATTTAGATTTTTAATTTTTAAAGATCCCAACAGTTGAAGGTAATAACCTTCCTTCTCTGTACTCTTTAAGCAGCAAAGTTAGGTGTTTGTAAGGGCTTTTTTTTTTTTTACCTCTACTACAATTATGTCCTCTTTAACTTTCCCACATAGAATGTGGAAATAGCTGGAGATTGATTTTTCACTGATTTCTTCCTGGTGTGATACCAGCTGAAGGGTCTTCTGTTCCTCAAAATGTTTAAAGTTTTAAAGAATGAATACCTCTGTAGCCCCCATGCTAATTGTGCTAATTCTGCTTTCCTCTCTTAACAGAATAACCCTCTGAGGTCTTTTCTTCTCAACAGTTTCATGGGTATTTGCAAGGATCTCAGAAGTGCTATGATACTCTGTTGCAAAGCATGGGACATGGTAGTTATGAACAAGACCCTGGGGTTAGAAAGACCTGGGCTTTCATTCTAGCTCTGTTACTTACTAGCTTGACAAGTTACTTAACCTCTAAGTCTCAATTCCTACCTCGTTAAATTGGAGATAACAGCAGTACCCATCTCATAAAGCTATGTGAAGAATAGTTGAGAAAATGCATGTTATGTGCTGAGTATAGCAATCTAGCACATAGCAAGCAGTTGTGTTAGCCAGTAAAAACTATGATGGGACTTACTTTCAGAGGAGCAGATGTTTATAAATGGGATGGGATTGAGGGTCATCTTCAAAGCTGATTGTCAGTCTCAGACACCTCCCTGCCTTGGGAGCCATTTCCTAACCATTTATTTGAAGAAGGGAAGGTGTGACTTTAAGTGGGTCCTGGGGACCAGTATGACAGCTTTCACAGTGAGTACCTGGGCCAGCTTTGTGATCTGGCGCTGTTCCCTACATCAGCCGTCCTTGGGTAGGGTTAATCTTTCTCATATAAATGGTCTCCCAGTGCTGCCGTATTGAAGGAGCCTTTGAATGCTGTTTTGAGCAACTCAATTTTGGCTGAGGTTTAAGAAATAATTCAGGGGTCACTGACCTCTCAATGAAATTGTCAGCTAAAATGAAAGATGAAAAACTGCTGCTTTCTTAGTTGATCTAGGGCACACACAAGTGATTTGCATGCAGTGAGACATCTTGTAGATTATATTTAATGAGTTTTAACTTTCAAGGCTATGAGCAGCATTTCTTGAAATATTACATAGCAGGTGTCCCTAGCTGGAATTCCAGCAGTAAAGAGGAATGTTGCAGTCCTAGAAGTCACCGAACAGCCCTGGTGGTGTCCATCTAGCAGGGAACACTACTCTTTTGCCAGGCATTTTGTTCTTTATCCAAATTAGAACACCTGGGTGTGGAGTCTTGGAGGGGAAGCTGAATGAGGCTGCTTTTTCATATGCAGATGTTTCTTGCTGTCTCCAAGGATAGCTGAGACATACGTATATTATTGACTACCCACAAGCTCTTGGATTGCCATTGGGAGAGAGGTAGCCTCTGGACAGGGAACCAGGAAATCTGAATTTGATGAACCTTGAATCTCTCTGAGTCTTAGTTTCATTTCTCGACAATGAAGGAATTGGACTAGATGTTCTCAAATTCCCTTGCCAGTGGGAAGACGATGTGTGATTATGAGAACTCATTCCATTTTTAGGGAAAAGATCTTGGCTGAACAGTTCTGTATGGAGTGAAGCTTCCTTAAATGTTTGAGCTTCAGCAGATTCTTTCTGGGACCAGTGGGCAAATAAAATATGCAAAGCCCATAGCGCAGAACTCAGGTGCCTGGACAGGTGAACATGTCAGACATGCACGCTTACAAGTTTAAAACCAGAAGAATCTTAGAGATAATCCGATACAAACCCTTCTACAGAGGATGAAAAAGCACAGAAAGGACAAAGAGAATCACCCAAATTTATACCAAGCTGATCCCTAAGCTTCATCACTACATTGGAGGACTTGCCCTGCCACCCCCCTGCTCCCACCGAAAATCACATGGGTGCTGCCATCACGAAAACCCCGACCCTGCTTCTCCCATGTCTCCAGCCCTGCCTGTGCACACACCTCACCTCTGTCCCACGTCCACGCCGCCCCCCCCAACACACACACCCACATACATGGACACAAGCAGGTTTACGCATCCCTCGGGCAAGGGAGAGCCGTGGCATGTTGAGTTGGAGGTGCCAGCGATGCACATAGTGGAGAAGATTTGAGCATAGAGTCCTCGGGTGTGTTACTATCTCCTGTACTATTAGGTTGGTGCAAAAGTAATTGCGGTTTTTGCCATTGCAATTACTTTTGCACCAACCTAGTATTTATTAGTTTTCTTCACTTGGGCTGATTCTCTACCTCTCTTCTGTGCCTTGGTTTCCTTGTTTGCCAGGAGGAGGTAATAACATCTATCTCACAGCATTGTGGTGATGGTTACATAAGATATGGCATGTGATGTGCCTAGCCAAAGCCCCTGATGTCCATAAGTTTTCAGCAAACAGTAACTATTAATATTATTACTTTCATGATTACTGCCCAGTAGCCTGGAATTCTCAAGAATATTCCCAGATTTTGGCATTGGGATTTGACACTGCCTTTCCTCTGCAGCTGATGGAACAGGTAAAGTGTATGAAGCATGCAGTGTGGAACCTGCCAAAAATATGTGTTCAGTGAAATTGAGTTCTCATTTCTTCCCCTTTGATGAAGAGGTCACTGGATGAGAGAAGCTGGCACTACCCACTGTCATCACTAAAACATAAGCAAAAACTGTGCGTACTTTGTATCTGGAAAGCAAGTGGCTCAGCCAGAAAGACAGAATAGTACAGTAGTCCCCCTGTACCCATGGTGTCAGTTACTTGCAGTCAACTGCAGTCTGAAAATATTAAGTGGAAAATTCCAAAAATAAACAATTGGCAGGTTTGAAATTGTGTGCTGTCGTGAGTAGCCTGATGCATTTGCATGCTGGGCTGCTTTGTTCGACCCGGGGAAAGGCTCCTTCCTTTGTCCAGCAGATCTGCACTGTTTGTGCTCGCCACTCATCGGCCAGCTGGGTTTTCACATCACATGCCATGGCATCACAGTGCTTGTGTTCAAGTCATCCTTATTTTACATCCTGATGGCCCGAAGCATAAGAGCAGCAATGCTGGCATGTTGTTAATAATTGGTCTGTTCTATTATTGTGAATCTCTGACTATGAATTAAACTTTATCATAGCTTTGTATGTATAGGAAAAAACATAGTGTATATAGAGTTCAGTACTAACAGGTTTCAGGCGTCCACTGCGGGTCTTGGAGCAGATCTCCCTCCATTAAGTGGGGGGGCCACTGTAACTCCTGTCATTGCTCAGTGGGAAGGCAATAGAGGCACGCTGGCAGTGAGTGTTAAATGAGCACCTCAGGTAGCCAGACCAAGTTAAGGAGAAAGAGAGGACAAGCACAGTTTACCCCAGATGAACTCATTTCCCAACAGAGCCGGGAAAACTGGCCCAGCCCTCAGCAGCATGAGGTGCCTCAGCAGCCTTGTATCTAGATGGGGCCTGTGGGGATGAACTCATTCCTCTGCCTCAGCTGTGGCTGCAGAAGCCTTTGGGCCCTCTGAAGACAGTGCCGTTCAAAGCGCAGACTGAAGTCCCAGAAAAATGAATCTAGGCCCACATTTTATTCAGATCCTGGATTCCTTTTACCAACTGTGTTTCATGGGAAAAACAGCTGCCCCTCAGCAAATCGGGAAGCATAGCTGCCCTTAGGCCAGAGTCCTGGTGTGACGAAGGTCGGGGAGATGGCACCTGGAGAGTACCGTGTGCACGGGGTAGTGAGGCTTGTCTGCTGTGTTTATTGCCAGGGGTAGCAAAATGCAGACGCACCTAATAACCAGAAATACGCAGTGACACTCCTGGAGGGGCTCTCGTCAGAGTCAGTGGACTGCAGAATTCAAGGACACCTTATGAAGTGTGAAGCCTTTTGTCACACAGCAGATCTGTAACGGAGTAGACATCTATCCACTTAGCAGAGAAGAAACCCCTGGGAGAGTCTGTCATGAGGGCACTGCTCACTTCTCACCTGGGCCCGGCGGGGCCGCTCACCTTTCCTCTCAGAGGCTGAGAGGGCTTGTCCTTACAGTCAGTTGAACAGTGAAATTATTTTACTCAAGTTATGTTTTATCCAAAAATAACCATTTTGACAGTTAGCTTGCAGCCAAATGTCCAGGTGGTTTAGTTTCGTTTGGATACACACGGTAAAATGAATGTGAAGCAGGGCTCAAAACAGCCTAGGGAATTAGGGCATTTTATCTCCAGAAATGTGAGGAATGTATGGATCTATATCCTTCATGCACTAGATCCAGATTTGTATACGAAGTGCCAGGGTCCTATCCAACCTCGTTTAGGCCTCATGTTAAAATTTCACAGAGAACTAACAGCCCTGGCTGTCAGCAACTTAAGCCTTAGGATTTCAGCAGAATCTGGCAACGCAGCTATTGGCTTCTTAGTCCTGTGCTATTCACCAGGTGATATGCTTCTCCAGGACAGGACCGTTTTCCTAGTCTGAGTGTCCCTAGCACCTCTGATGGGGCTTGCTGTGCCTGAGAAGGTTGTTGACTTCAAACAAACCCGTTTGTTGAGTGCTTACCTGGTTCCAACCACCATGCTAGTAGCTTTCTGGATGCCATCATTTGTCTTGACACAGCCCTACAACAAAAGGGATTAAGTTATGCAAGGATAGTCCACCAACAAGTGGTATAGATAAGATTTGAACCCAGGTGTATCTGATTCTGTGAATTAGGATGAGATCAGCTTCTCATTTCATTGAGAAACTCTCAACTTACAGCACTTTGTACAACAGAGGTTTGTTTCTTGCAGCTCTGTAACAGAAGTCTGGGGTTAGGCAGTCCAAAGCTGGTAGGGTGGCTCCACAAAGTTGCTAGGGACTCAGGCACCTTTCTGCTCTGCTCCCTAGAATCTCAGCTTTGTAGCACAGGATGGCTGCTATAGCTCCATCCATCACATAAGATAGGAAACAGCAAGGATGGACGAAAGGAAAAAGGGTGTGGCCTCTCAAAAAGATTTTCCCATATCTCTCGCACAGTATTTCTGCTTACATCGCGCTGGCCAGAACTTTGTCACATGGCTATACCTAGCTCCAACTGCACTGAAGGATGGGAACTGGGATGTTTTAGCTGAACAGCAATATGGCCAGCTAAAAATCAGCATCTGACTCCTGAGGATGAAGAGAAATATGTGTTGAGGAAGACACTAGCACAGACTCCAAACAGCATGTATTTTCTTTCTGTTTGGTTCATGGAACATTTTCTTTTCATCATACTTCGTAGTTCGTATTTCTGAATCTCTCACTCAAGTTAGAGGCCATTTGAGAAACCAGAATGTGATTAAAGGGATCCCAAAAATGAGCATAAATATAATTTCCCATTTATACATACTTGACAATTTTGGTTGCTTTAGTACATTTATCTTTCCAAGATTTAAACCTGCTGTCAGTCCTTTTAAAAATTACCCAGAGGCACTCTATACACTGTTGGTGGGAATGTAAATCAGGACAACCATTATGGAAAACAGTGTGGAGGTTCCTAAAAAAAACCCTAAAAACAGAACTACCATATGATCCAATTCCACTACTTGGGTATTTGTTCAAAGGAAAGAAAATCAGCTTACTACAGGAACACCTGTATCCCCATGTTTATTGCAGCACAGTTTCCAACAGCCAAGGTCCGGAGTCGGCCTAAGTGCGCGTCATCAGATGAATGGGTATAGAGAGTGTGGTACATGTGCACAGTGGAATGTTACTCAGCCATAATAAAGAATGAAATCCTGTCATCTGCAGCAATGTGGACAGAACTGGAGGTCATTAAGTGAAATAAGCCAGGCACAGAAAGACAAACATCACATGTTCTTACTCAGGTGGGTGCTAACAAAGCTGATCTCACAGAGATAGAGATAGAATGACGGACACCAGAGGTGGGCAAGAACGTGAGGATAGTGGGGGACGGAGGAAGAGAGAGGCTGGTTAATGGGTACAAACATGCTGTTAGAAGAAACAACTCTGGGTGTCTGGTAGCATGGTAGGGTGACTAGAGCTGGCAGTAATGTCGATTTCAGAACAGCTAGAAGAAATTTGAAATGTTCCTAGCACAAAGAAATGAAAAATGTTTGTGGTGATGATTCTTTTAAATATCCTGATTTGATCATTACACATTGTATGCATGCATCAAAATATCACATGTACCGCATAAATATGTGTAAATATTATATTTCAGTAAAAAAGTTTTAACTGCCTAGAAGGACCTCTAAACTAAGTTTTTCGTGCTTGTCGACACACAGCTACACAAATGCCCTCGTGTAGCATCACTCACAAACACTCTAGCTGTTGAATTTCAGGGATGCCACCGACTCTGCCAGAGAGCGGTGAAACCCCAGAAGAAGGGAGGTTACGTCAGCTTTTGACGACTTGAGTTGGTGATGCGGTGGGACAGGGCATGCCACTGAACTCGAACACACAGAGGCTGGGTGTCCAGCACTCAAACTGGTGGTGGGAAGTCCACTCGATCCTCTCCTACTCAATCCAGGAGGTCGGGAGTGGTCTGTCAGCCGATTCTAGGCGGTGTGGCTTGTGGCTGGTTGGTGACTTCTCCCCCTCCATCTTCTGCTCTCTCTAGTTGTAGCCTCTGCCGAGTAATTGTCAGTACCAGTAAGAGACATGTTTTCTTCTACCTCATTGTTACAGTTTTTCCTTCTATCAGAAGAGCTGGTGGACAGACAGACTGCAGCTAGGAAGCAAAATAACCCTGTACAATATTTACGCTACAGCCTGCATGTCCAGAAAGCAGTCACTTTATTTTATCTTGTCTTTAATACAAACATAACTTCTTTTAGGAAAAAATGCTCATTAAACAAAAAGTACCCAAACAAAAAACAGCTTAAAACCACCCAAAGCCCATCACTAAAATACGAGAATGCTCTTTCTGGTTTATTTTTCTGTCACAATTTTAGAACTTTTATAATCAGAGAAGATATGTTAAGTAACATTTTCATCCAAGTAAAAAAACTGAAGACTTCTGTCACGTACAACACCACGGAGCTAGAGAAGAGTGCTGTGGCCTTGGCCCTGGTGCTCAGCTGACTATGAGACCTTGAGTAAGCGAGTCAGACTCTGGATTCCAGATCCTCACCTGCAGTTGTGAAGTGGGGGACATCGTACCAAGGTTCTTTTCCCCGCTCAGACATCTGTGATGATGACGCATGAGACAGTCTCTGAAACTGATGTGGGGTCACAGAGCTGACATCGAGTCCAGATGTTTCTTATTGAGGGGCCCATAGATAGATTCCAGAGTGTGTCATCACCATAACTGGGTGGAAAATATGCATGCATCCCAAACTCATCTCTGCCCTGGTAGAAGGGTCCATTGCATTCATGAGATTCTCAAGGAATCTATTCTCACCTCATACATAGGCACCTTCCATCCAGAGAGGTGAAGGGACCTGCCCCCAGTGGGCATCTGACAGCTCTTCCTGGAAATCTGGAGAGCTGGTAGGCCAGAAGGTATTATCACTCCAAGCCTGGTGCTCTCGCCCATGACAGTGACCCATCCTGGACCCCTCTTCCAAGTCTGTGATGGAAGTAAGTGCTCTGTGTATCTCCATCTGGCCCAGCTTATCGAGTCCGTGGGGGAGCATGCAGCATTCTCTCCGCTTTTCCCTCCGGGCTTCCCTTAACCCCTCCAAGCAGCCCTTTTCCCCAGAAGTAGGAGGGGAGATACAACGAGGAAGGAAGCAAGTTTAGGCTCACAGAGCTGGGATCCTTATCCCCACTCCTCAATTTCTTAAAGAACATGTCAGCTCTCACGTATTTTATCCTTCTCGCCGGAGGTGAGGTGGCAAATCCTCTCTCAAGAGTTGGTATAATAGTGTAACATGCCACAGTGTCAGATGCTGAAGGAAAATCCTCAGACTGACAGTTCAGAGGCTGAGGGGGCAACCAGCCATCAAAGAGAGTGAATTTGTTCCCTCTCCACCAAACAAACCAATCTCAAAGAGATTATACAATGGGAACACTGTGGTATTTGTACTGAGAAGTCTTCACACAAAACGTTGTATCTGAAACCCACAGTGACCTTTTCCAAGCCGCCCTAGCTGTACATCAGAAGACAAATACTACCAGATTGCTTGACATTTCCTTTTTTTAATTTTAAGCATTCCTGGTTTCAAATCAGCTATTGATCTGTTGGTTTGCTGCTCCAATGCAATTAAGTGAAGTCACATTTACTGCTATTAGAGTCTAACAAAAACAACTGCTTTGAAACCCCACACTCTACCTTGTATCTGCTTCTCCCTCACTCACCAGCCACCCCACCCTCACCCCAAAGCCTGTCAGCCAACATGCTGTGTGTGGAGTGCAGGTTGCAGAAAAGCACATTTTTCTAAGCCTCAAATGAGAATCTTCAAAGTTGAGTTACGTACCGTTGTCCTGTGTCCGTCTTTAAACATCAAATGTATTTGCTCACTTCTTACTTGAACTTCTTCTTGGCAAAGACTACAAAAAGCCTATAAAGCCAGGGGATGGTTTGTTCTGATTCCAGTTGTTCACCCAAATGTAGTATGGAATTCAGCGAGGGGATAGTCTGAGCTCCACCTGGAATGGAAAGTTTCAAGGTTTCAAAGGAGGTTTCAGGGTGTTGCTTTGGGACCAGTGTGTTGAACGGGTCTTAAAAATAGTTCCATCCAGCCGGGCGCGGTGGCTCAAGCCTGTAATCCCAGCACTTTGGGAGGCCGAGACGGGCGGATCACGAGGTCAGGAGATCGAGACCATCCTGGCTAACACGGTGAAACCCCGTCTCTACTAAAAAAAAAATACAACAAACTAGCCGGGCGAGGTGGCGGGCGCCTGTAGTCCCAGCTACTCGGGAGGCTGAGGCAGGAGAATGGCGGGAACCCGGGAGGCGGAGCTTGCAGTGAGCTGAGATCGGGCCACTGCGCTCCAGCCTGGGCGACAGAGGGAGACTCCGTTTTAAAAAAAAAAAAAAAAAAAAAGTTCCATCCGTCAGCCTGAAAAGCAACAGAAGGCACACGTGTGGTAGGTATGTGTGCAGCCAAAGTCCAGTCTTTAGAACTTGAAAGTTGAACAGATTGAGATTCTGGGTGTACGTGGGGCCTCCTATTAATCTGTTGAAGAACATTCTTTCTACTTCAGTTAAACCAGAGAAATGGCTGGGGAAAGATACCTCAGTTGCTCCTTCATTTGTCTTTTCACAGCATCATTTGTCAGAGTTCTGGTGATGCTCCTGAAAGAGGGCCTGCTAGCACATAAGAAGCATCTGGCCAGTACAGCCTCTCGGGGGAAGTGGGGAGGCAAAGAGGAGGGAAGAACCAACAAGAAAATAAATGGGTCAACTGTGCAAGGAGACCATCTAAAAAATGAGCTCTGTTGCTTTTTTTTTTTTTTTTCCTTAATGCTCAGTCCCCGTCTGGCTGTCATACATGCAGCAATTTAGATGACTGGATTCCAAAAAACCAAATTGCCCTATTCAGCTTTCGTATTTTCTGAAGGTGAAAATTAATGTGGTTCTGCATTTTCTTGCATCTCATGATAAGAGTCAGGCAGCTCCACTTCAGCTGTCATGCTCATCCTCACTGAGTAACTTGGGGAAAGCCATTGGAAAGAGAAGTTTTGTTCTCTGGCCTGATTATACCATCCAAAATTAGGTCCCATGGCCCACACATAATATTTAGGGTGACCATATAACCCAGCTTGCTGGTAGCACACCTGATTTATGTCTGTTGTCTGCAAGAAGGTAATGAAGGTAAGGTAACACTTACCTTCATTCTCAAAAGTGTTGCTTTTTGGATGATAGGCTTTTTATTTAGTTATGCTAGTTGTGGGAATGAAGGGAAGGAAATGCATCTTTGCTACAATAATCTCCTCCTTTCTGTCACCACAGCTCCATTCGGCAGCCCTGGCATCACTAAAGGGAGATATAGTGGAACTTAATAAACGTCTCCAGCAAACAGAGCGGGAACGGGACCTTCTGGAAAAGAAATTGGCCAAGGCACAGGTAAGGGATCTGGAAAGGTTTTTGTTTTTGTTTTGTTAAATTCTTTTTAATATTTAATTTTAAGATGAAACATGGGTACAGAAATTCCCACAAAACATATTACCGCTTTATCAGCAAATACTCTGTCTTGGTCTACTCTGGCTGCTGTAACAAATACCATAGATTTGTGGCTTAAACAACATTTATTTCTCACAGTTCCAGAAGCTACAAAGTCCAAGGTGCCTACCGAGGGATCCCTTCCAGATGGCTACCTTTTTTTTTTTTTTTTTTTTTGAGGCAGAGTCTTGCTCTGTCACCCAAGCTGGAGTGTGGTGGCACGATCATGACTCACTGCAGCCTCAGCTTCCCATGCTGAATCTGTCCTCACACCACAGCCTCCCAAGTAGCTAGGTCTACCAACTAATCTTTTGTGTTTTCTGTAGAGATGGGGTTTCGCCATGTTGTCCAGGCTGGTCTTGAACTGCTGAGCTCAAGTGATCCTCTTGCCTTGGCCTTCTAAAGTGCTGGGATTACAGGCATGAGCCATCGTGCCTGGCCTTTTAATTACCTTGTTAATATTAATTTTCTTCCTTTGCTTTGATTTTTTAAGGACATCTATCATTTGTATGTTACATCATCTTTGCCTATCTTTATCTGTTACTATCTTAAATATTGTAAATCTTTTAATTTAATTTTTTCTCTTCCTTTTCTCTTGGGGCATTATATGTTGTTTTTAGCCTTTCTTTTTTGACTTCTAGTGTAGTCATCATTTCTGAAATGCATTTTCATTTTATTTCTAACTCTTTTCTCACTTCTGAATTTTTCTAATTCCTAGTGTTCTTTTCTGTCTCATGTCTTTTAGTTTATTTTGAAATAGTAGGCTATTATCTGGAGTGTTGTTGTTTGGGGGATTTTGTTTTTGGTATGTGTTGTGGCATGCTTTTATGGTTTATAAGGATGTTCTGCCCTTGTTTTGTATAACTTTGTATGGGATTTGACGTCAGTATCTTTCTGTTTTTCATTTTCATGTGAAAAATAATTTCCTTGAACTTTCAGGAGTTCTGAAAGTTTAGAAATGGCTTTTAGAAATTTAGAAATGGCTTTCTAAAGTGTTTATGACCTAGCCTTCTGTTGTTTTCTTGTCAAAAATGGCACCCTGCTTTCTGTCACTATCTGACTCTGTTCCTTTTACCTGCTTTTATCTGGCCCTTTTCTTTCCTTTGTCTCTATTATTCCCATCCTGTTCAATTTTGTTTCCACTCCCAGCAGTTTCTCTTCCTGGAAGGCAGGGGCAGTCTCCAAAGTTCACAGGGACTAGCCTACGTTAGCCTCTTCAAATTTTACTGTGGGCCCCTTGCACTGACTCTTTGGTCAGGCAAAACCCCTCCTAGTTTTAGCTACTATTCTCCAATTGGGCATCCTTACTTTCCTGTGAATTCCTTTTGGTTTTTTAGGGGTTTTCCAGTTCTCAGATACATCAACCTTGTTTCCCTCTGATTTTCCCCATGCTGATGCCACTCAGATCTTATGGATGATGTTGGTTTTATTCCTACCTGCTTGTATTTTGTTTTTCAATAGCCTACCTTGTCTCCAAGCTTTGGGCTTTACTGTGTAAGTGCTTTCTTTATTTTTATGTGGGAATGCAGAGAAATTTTAATACCAGGCTGCTATAGCCATTTTTCCAGAATGACCTATGGAAAATTTTTGGAAACTTTCATGTCTCATAATCAAAGACTGTTTGAGGGAAAACATTCTCTGTATTTAAGATCATCCACTTTCACATTTGACGGGCATCTGAAGGAGATTAACTTGATTACCCAAAGATAAATGAGTAGCCCAGCAAGGCCACCCGTGCCTTTTCTCACTATAGGATGTTAAATATGACAAAAATTTTCAGTTTTACTTAGATGAAAATGTTACTTAAAATATTTTCCCTCTGATTATAAAAATAATAAAATTGTGATAGAAAAAACTAGAAAGCATTAGAATATTTCAGTGGTGGTCTCTGAACGGAAACTTTTTTAGTGCTTTTTTTGTTTTACAGTGTTTTTGTAAGAGAAAATAGTTGTTTTTATATTTAAAAACAACAAAATGGTGGTGACTGTTTTCTAATTTACACCCCACCCAAAGCCAGCCATCATTACCAATTCTTATTGATGAGAATTTGTTTAAAGAAAGAAAATTGTGAATGCATTTAATTAGAAGCTGGCATGTACAGCAGTCTTGGATTTTAAAAAGTGACCAGAAAGGTATTTATTAAAATTTAAACCTACAAAGACAGCTTTTACACAGGATGGTAAGAGGATAATGGAAAATTTTTTCTCTAAGTCAAGGATTGATTCAGCTCTTTTTTTACTTGTGGTCAAGCCATCCTCATGTAATAGCTTTTGATGACTGATTTTACCCTTGATGATAATGGCCACATCATAGAACCATTTATTGACTCTCTTATTTGCGTTCTTAAGCAAAATAGATTTAAAAATTACTCTCTGCTCCTCTCACTGGAGATTTCTTCCTAGTTCATGTACTGGAACCTAGGAAAGAGAACGTGGAAAAAAACCTCAGACTTAGATCTTTAAAAACATGAAATTTACGCAAGAAAAATATATGCACAATGAAATGACTGTGCCACACTTCCTGTATTATATGCCTTGGTAAAGGGTTCATGTTTGAGGCTTTACCAGATTGTGGAAGAGCAAATTCATGTGTAAATTTATGCTGTGTGGCTCTAGTAAGTTTTACCAGCTCTCTAAATATTATAGTGCCGTGATTAAAATGTAAAATGTAAATGGCGGTTATGTTCAACAGACACTACCAAGAGAGCTGCAACATCTGTTGAATCATCATTAAAGGTGACACTGGAACTGGTTGAATAAAAGAAGGTGTCTTATATATGCTCATGACATCAACCTGTAGGTAAGAGTTTTGAGAATAGTGATAAGAAGGGAAGAGCCCAATATCAATGTGATGGGGAAGACGAAGTGCTTCTGTATTAATTTTCTATTGCTGTATAATAAATTACCATAAATTTACTGACTGAATACAGCACACCCCTATCCTCCCAAATTGAATAGGGGCACAGCCATGCACCAACATTCCACAGCCTAGTGGGGACTGAGCCTGTGGGAAACTGGCTAAGATCATATATAGTGCTGATTTGATGCTTTCGGCATATTTGCTGTTTATTTAGTACCAACAATTATTTTAAATGACTGCATTTTTAAGTACTTCAGAAGGAGATATGTCAAATAAGCTTATGAACCCCTTTAAAATCGGTGAGCAGTACTGTGGAACACTTTCTAAGCTCTTGGTCTTTGGAAAGCAAGTCTCTTAAATTTTCTGCCTCTTGGCATTCAGGAAGAGAACACACACAGTTTTCCTTAAGTGAAATGGAGAGACTTTTCTCTTCTCTCTTGTTTTCTGAGATAACTTTTATGAGATGTAGTCGGCATGTATTTTTGTTAGGATCGCCTCATTCCATTCCTTTCCTATTTGTTTGTGCTGCTCTTTGGTAAACTACTCCAGCTGCTTTGCTCCTTAATGGCATTTCCATTTGTGCTGGTGCCTCTTTGTTTAGCTGGCCCACTTTCCCCTTAGCGAGGGAACCTGGGCAGGAGCTTAGAGTGAGGGTGGAAATACCCCGAATAGTGTTAGTTGTGACAAATCCTGTGTGACCTTGAGAGGGTAACATTGCTTGTTAGCATATTTTAAAAGGGAGTGGTACTAACCTCCTTCACAGGATGGTTGAGAGGGTTAACAAATTAATGATGGCATTGCATTTTCCCAGAACCTAGTTCATAATGCGCTTAGGTTTGACAGCTGACACTAATGCGATGATTAAAGATCAGTGGCCTCAGTGGAGTAAGATAAAACCCGGTGAAGAACATTAACAAAACCATAAAGCTGCTTAGCATCACCACATTGCACAGGGTTTTTCCAACAGGGGCTCAAGTTCTCAGGCCAGACTGTCTCAAGGCTGACTCAGGGCTTTATCCCTGGATTGCGCCATAGCAGGGATGAGCCTAAAGGATTTTATTCTCAGTGGTTTAAATGACGATGTTGCTTGTTTTTATTACACATTTTTGCATATTGGCAATTTCACCAATTTATGTGGCTAGACACAAGTATTTATGTGAATGTTTAATTTGCTTCATCATCATGATAGGAAAGCTAAGATCTCAAGAAGAAACTCCGGGTATATATTAAGTGCCAGATGAAATTTGGGAAACAAAATTTCATCATATCCAGTGTCAATCATTTTTTTTCTTTTCCTTTCAAACTGAAAGTCTGTAGTTGTGAGACAAATCTAGACTCCTAATGATAATGGCCTCCAGAAATTAATGGCAGGCAAGACACTGCAACCGCAGGCTTTCTGGCTTTGTGGCACTCTACCTTCAGTCAAAAATTGAATATGAGCTGGGAGGAGGAAGAACCCCGGATGCAATTACCTATAATGATAGGCAAAAAAAAAAAAAAAAAAAAAGCAGTAGCATGTTGTTTGAGACCAATTTTTATTTTGTTCAGCTGAAATTATGTGAGGTGTCTCTGTCCAATAGAGAGAAGAAAATAGTCTCTAACTTACAAGTTGTAGTAGAAGAAACTGCCTTTGGTCCCAGAGGCTGCTAAGTAAATTATCACTGAATAATTGACTTTGGAAGCTAAAGTTGGCTTGTTGGAAGCTGGAGAGACTTTGAATTCCCTGTTTTATACCCCCTTGTGTCTCCTTTTCTGTTTTTATCCTCTCTGGGGATAGAAGAGAGAGCTCTTTGGGCTTTCCTAACTCTCTTTGCTATTATAAGACCTAACATTCATGCTTCCTGGAGTTCACAGAGGCATTTCAGGGTCTGAGACCAAGGTACCACCTAAGATCCTTAGGTAAATGGTGAAGAGGATGTAAGCCCACAGGTCAGGGAGCTGGAGGAGGAAGACATAGAGGAGAGAAGATTCGGCTGCAACAGCTTCAATGCCTTAATGGCAAAAACAGGAATCGGAGGGGTATTTGTTACCTGGGTTATAGGAAATAAATCAGTTGCTTCACATTAAGTCTGTTTTCTCATCTACAAAATGATGGTGTCAAGCTATGCAGTGAAAACAAATAGTTTGAAATGTTCAGTGGCCTAAGATATCAAAGATTGATTTCTTGTTTTCTATTGGGAGCTCACTAGACCTGGCAGGGAACTCTGTGCTGTATTGTGCCTACCCAGGCTTCCAAGCCGAGGGCCTGTACCATCTGGAATGTCGTTAGTGGCCATGGCCTGGGAAAGGGAATGTGGCAAGCCCGACAGGAGCTCCTAAAGGCTTCTAGGCAAAATGGTATATTCATTCCTATCTTACTGGCCAAAATAAGTGGCATGGCCACATTTAGCTTCAAGCAGGAGGAGCATAATCCGACCGTGTGCATGGATGGAGGCAAACCAGAGGCTTTTGGTGCCACAGGGGACTTGTTGTACCATGTGGTGGTCCTGGTGCATGGAGCGTCATGTACCTACGAAAATAATGGGGAGAAATGAAAACGATTCAGAAAAAAATGTGCTAGGGAAATTATTTTAAAAATGGGTGGGTCTTCTATCAATTTTCTGAAAGTCTATACTGAAATTTTTAACTTAAAAATTGGAAAACTTATGCCAATATTAAGTAGTAATTATAGAAGAGAACCTCTTTTCCATTTGGTTGTTGTCATTGTGTTACCTTCCTGAATGAGGCCTTACGGGAACACGTACTCCTAGGTGACTCTTACGTAGAGGTGCAGTGTTGAGCTTGTCCTAAGCTATTTCCTTATTAAACAGAACACCTGAAATCATACACCATCCAGGGTTAAAAAGTGCTCTCCCAGGGCCGGGCGCAGTGCCTCACGCCTGTAATCCAGCACTTTGGGAGGCTGAGGCAGGCGAATCATTTGAGGTCAGGAGTTCAAGACTGACCTGGCCAACATAGTGAAACCCCATCTCTACTAAAAATACAAAATTTAGCTGGGCATGGTGGCATACCCCTCTAATCCCTGCTACTCGGGAGGCTGAGGCATGAGAATCACTTGAACCCGGGAGGCGGAGGTTGCAGTGAGCTGAGATCACCCCACTACACTCCAGCCTGGGCAACAGAGCAAGACTCCATCTCAAAAAAACAAAAAGTGTTCTCCCAGGTCATGAAAACTCAAGGTGATGAGAGGCAACAGGTCAGTAACAAACTAGAGTGTGGGGACAGGCGTGGACCTCACTTTAACAGGCCACTCCTGCCTATGTGGGAGGTCACCAGGGCAGGAAGGCTAGTGATGGTACACAGAATGGCTTTCCACAGATGGAGCCCTGCCTGCCACCTGCTCATCTTCCACTTTTCCTGCACTAAAGTGCCACATTCCCAGGGTTGACTCATGAGCAGCTAGATGGGTGCTGTTGAGCAAGGGTGTTGGCCGGGCGCAGTGGCTCACATCTGTAATCCCAGCACTTTGGGAGGCTGAGGCGGGCAGATCAGAAGGTCAGGAGATCGAGACCATCCTGGCTAACACGGTGAAACCCCGTCTCTACTAAAAAAGAAAAATACAAAAAACTTAGCCGGGCATGGTGTTGGGGGCCTATAGTCCCAGCTACTCGGGAGGCTGAGGTGGGAGAATGGCATGAACCCAGGAGGCGGAGCTTGCAGTGAGCAGAGATCACGCCACTGCACTCCAGCCTGGGCGAGAGTGCGAGACTTCATCTCAAAAAAAAAAAAAGAAGAAAAAAGAAATGAACAAGGGTGTTGTATTGGTTCTTTTGGCTTTTGCAGGTGATGGCTTGTTTCCTCCTGTGCTGTTGCCCTGTGGGATTTGCTCCACTTTTCCCTGCACTACAGCTTGGACATGCTCAGCGGATTTTCACTGAGCTTTGAGATCAGTGGTTCAGCTTCTTTGGCTGGGTACAGTGAGTGTGCACAAATGAGTGAAGTATGTTTAATAAGAGGGTGTTGATGTGTAGAGATGAACCTTGAGCAGTGGCTTCTCGGTCATTGATACACCCACCGGCTAGGAGTCTGTTTTGATAATTATTTTCTGGTATTCTCTTTTCACTGGGGAAAGAATCCCCGGGATGCCATCCTAGTATCTCTTCTTCTCCCCACCCTTCCACTTCTATCCCTGTTTCTTGTTCTCCAGAAGAGAAGTCTGGCATTCTTTCAGTCCACTGTAAGCTGTGACCACAGTTACCTTCAACATGTATTGTAATCACCTCCCCTGTAGCACCCAGCACAGTCTCATTTAAGAAATGTCTGATATGTGTAGAGGAAGCATTACATTATATGCTATTTCTTAAAACTTATGAAAAATATGGGAATGTAACTAAATACCTTTGCCCTTAGCTAAAAGAGGTTTTTTTTTCCTCCAATATATTCTTGTTACTTCTTCTAAATGAGTGCTTGAGCTCCAAATATACATCAAGTCTTTTTTTCTTTATCTAGCTACAAGCCCTATTCCATCTGACTGAATCACCAGGCTTCATGTTGCCTCTTGTTCTTGCAGGTATCCTCCAGGCAGGCTTCCCAGTTAGAGGCAGGGGAAAGATGGTGCAATACCAGACGGCACGCTCTCCCTCTCCATCTGGTATCCTGGGCAGCCTCACAGGGCCTTTTTTTTTTTTTTTTTTTTTAAGTGGAAGCAGGTTTATTAGAGAAACAAAAGAATGGCTGGAATGGCTGCTCCATAGGCAGAGCAGCAGCAAGGGCTGCTGGTTGGCCAGGATCACATCTTTTAGGCAGTTCACATCAGTCAGTAGGGATGCCAAAGGGTGGTCTTTTGGTGGTTATCAATTGATGGTGTGCCTTTCTCTATATAGACCCTTGAACATCTTCATTGTTCATTGGACTTTGTAGTTTCTTGTCAGCCCAGGTGGTGGTAGTGGCCTGTTGACCTGTAAGGACTTCAAACAAGGAAGTATGAGTGGGGAAATAAGGGAAAGTGAGAGCTCATTGAGTGTGTAAGTGGAAATGTTTCACAGTAATGTGTAGCCCTAGAGAACTGAATATGGACAAACCAAAGAGGAGGAACAAGCAACCTGGGAACGTAGGAGTCACTGCATTGATGAGATCCAGGTCAGAGACAGAATTTTATCCTACAGTCACACTAAGATCTGGAACTGGTGACCTGCATGAGAGTGTCCACTACATCTGCACATGTTCATACAATACAAACACACACACACACACACACACACACTCTGAGGTTGGGAACAGAGGCTAATAGCAAGAGCTTATAGATGTGCTGCAGGTCTGAGAGGAACAGTGTTCTCTTCTTGGTATGTTCCAGAGAAATATAAGCTCTTTCATTTATTGATAGAAATTGCCTTTGAGATCCTGTCATTTTGTGGACTTCTCCTGTTCCTTAAGTATGTAGGATCATGGATGAGAAAGGCCTAACTTCATGGAAAGAGTGTCTGTGGCTGGTTACGGCATCTTTGTTTAGGAAAGCTTCCACTAGATGTGCCTCTCACTCGACCTTGATCCTTGCCTCTGTTCCCACTTATTTTTTTGTGTGCTTGACCTTGAGTGGAGGTTATTTGATGTTTCCGGTTGTCACTAAGAATAGTAGTTCACAGGAGTATTTTCCTGAAAGTAACTATCCCTCTAAGGCTGTGATAAAGCATTCAACGACTTGTTGCCTCCAATCTTGTTTCTGGAGCTCTAAAGTAACCCCCAGGAAGTTACATAAATACTGATCCAGCTGTTGTTGAGGTGCGAGCCCTACCATGATTGATACCAAAGTATTTGTCAGACTTCTTCGTTGAGCACTTCTGTTTCAGTATTGAGTTAGGCTTAGTATAATGTTCAGTTTATGGTTGAAAGCCTTTTGTCCCTGTCCTGGGTTATGCCATTGGAAGCTTAGCCGATTTAGGGAGGGACAGGGGAGTTAGCGGGTGAGAAATCCTACTCTTTCCCTGCCTGCCACCAGGCCTGGAGATGCAAACCTGCAATGCTGGAAACACATATGGCTCTTGGCACTAAGAAAACCTTGTTGAGGATGAAATTAAAGTTCCTCTAGTGACCGGAAGTTAATCAAAGCTGAATGTAGTAGACAAGGATGCAAGCTAGACTACTTGTTCCATCCCTGAGGAGTATTTTATTATTATGTAAGTGAGATTAAATGCACGGTGACTGGAAGGGATTGAGAGCAGTGGAGAAAAGTCAGAGGTGAACAGGTTCCTCAGGATTTAAACTCTGGCTACAGAAATGTTTCTGTAACTCTGCTGCCTCTTAGTCCATCAAACGCTGAGCAAGGGAAGCTCCTCTGCTTCTTTTTTTTTTTTTTTTTGAGACGGAGTCTGGCTCTGTCGCCCAGGCTGGAGTGCGGTGGCCGGATCTCAGCTCACTGCAAGCTCCGCCTTCTGGGTTTACACCATTCTCCTGCCTCAGCCTCCCGAGTAGCTGCGACTACAGGCACCCGCCACCTCGCCCGGCTACTTTTTTGTATTTTTTAGTAGAGACGGGGTTTCACCATGTTAGCCAGGATGGTCTCGATCTCCTGACGTCGTGATTCGCCTGTCTCGGCCTCCCAAAGTGCTGGGATTACAGGCTTGAGCCACCGCGCCCGGCCCCCTCTGCCTCTTTTATCACTATTTCTGCTAAGCAGTTTTCATGACGGTGATATATCATCATCCATTCATTCCATAACACTCCTACATCACCCACAGTAAACCAGGCCATTTGTCGGTGCTAGGCTAAATAACAAAAAACCTAGTCCCTGCCTTCCAGGAGCTTATAGTCTGGGAGATGATGATATTGGAAAGCATTAAATTTGCTGATAATCTAGCCAGATAAGAAGTGGTACTATACCATTTAGGATTATTTGGTTGAAAAATAGCTGAAACAAACTCTGATAAACTTCAACAAAGGAGGAGTGAATCAGTTAAAAAAAAAAAAAAAAAAAAAAAGGGAAACTAAACAGCCATAAAGGAACTTGGGAAGGGAGCTGTAGGTAGCAGGAACTAAGAGAGATGCTCTTCAAGGCTCTCTGAATCAACTCCATGCAACCTTATATCCATTTGCTCAAGATTGAAATTCCCTGCAGAAGGTATCTGATGGCTCTAGCTTGGATCACTTGCCTGTTTCTTGACTATGGGAAAGCGGGGGACTTGGATAGCCCGACTTGGACAGTGTGCAGTGGCAAAGGGACTGTTTCCCAAAGAGAAATGGAGTGCTAGAAAGGCAAAGACCCCAGTATCCACCAGGGGAATGATACACTTTAGCCATTGATATGTTTCCTGGGATTGCCAGCCAATGAGCTGACCTACATTTTATTTGGGGCTTACTCAGTGTTGGCAGTTGTAATGGTTTGAGACCACAAAACTTGGAATCACCCACCTATGGGTGCCTGAATTCATCAGCATTCTGCCCTTTTCCCTTATTCCCAGTGTGAGCAGTCCCACCTCATGAGAGAGCATGAGGATGTCCAGGAGCGAACGACGCTTCGCTATGAGGAACGCATCACAGAGCTCCACAGCGTCATTGCGGAGCTCAACAAGAAGATAGACCGTCTGCAAGGCACCACCATCAGGTACACGGCTCCAGCCGGCTTTTACTCTGCCCCTCCTGCTAGACCTTCCATCTTGGAGCTGAAGTAGCCCCAACTATTAATATTTTAACTCCAAGACCAAAGTTCCAGTTTATAGATTACAAACTAGATTATAATGATGTTTTCTTTGTATCTGAGGCTTTCGAAGTGTATATTGCTCTTAGCTTTGTTAATCATGTGCTTTCACCTCCCTTATTCTGTTCTGATTTGGGTCCTTACAATAACCCTGGAAAGCAGTCAAGGTGGGGGTTGTGGTCCTCAGTTTATTGATAAGGGTATGAAATCAGAAGTTGAGTGAAATGCTTTAGTCATGAGTTCTAAATGGAGCCCCTTCCATCTTAGAGACCAGCGTCCCTGCTGCCCCTTTTATTCACTGGGTCGATGCTAAATGTGCAGACTGTGTCCCTTCCTTGGAGATTTTGAGAGATTTATGAATGTAGCTTATAACTAAGCATTATGTAGGCTTCTAGATAATCTGATTATATTTTGAGCTTACCTCAAATTGCTCTACCAACATGGATTTATCCTCTTACCGAACTCATAAGGCAGGGGGCAAGATTTGACCCATCATTTTACTGGTGAAAAAGCTGGGGCATAAAGAGAGTGACTGCCTTGTAGTTAAAATTAGCAGAGGATAGAGGTGGGTTAGAACCCAGAGTATCTCTGCTTTTACTGAATTTTCTTTTCATAACAATAACTGGTAGGGATTCTGCCTTCCTTACTTACAAATCACTTGGCCCCTAAGTCTCCTGCCACAGTATTAGTTGTTTGTATCTGCCCTGTTTCTCAGAGGAGAGGTTTGCTTTAAAGGACTTACTGAGCCATGGATGAGAGCATTTTCATGTTCCTGGTGATGCTCAGGGAACAGCCTGAGGACAGCAAATGGCTGGCACCTACCTTTTTGGAGAAAGAGTGCTTTGTTCACCGAATGCTTACACAAGCCACAATTTTAAAACAGTTTCAGGGGCAGCTACTTTAAACTCTCCTTCTAGAAGTCAGAGGAAACTTTGGATGCATTTTGTTCCAACACCGAGAGTCACAGTAATAACAGGGCTTCTTGATGAGGCTACTAATGGGCATCTGTTTTCTGGGCAAAATTGTGGAAAAATTTGCACTGAGCTAGAGCCACACAATAAACTGCATATTCTAATTTAGAACCTCAAGGCTTTTAAATTGTATATTGGTCTTCAGAGTGATTGTAGGTTAGAAGTACATGAGCAGAGAAGAATTTTTAGCCCAAAAGAATGATTGTAGCAGATTTAAAGGAGACTAACATAGGACACTGGCAAATTTGTGATTTTTATTAATACATGTTGCAATTTTAAACACTTGAGAAAGTGAAAGCAAATGGGCTCAGTAAGTTGTGAAAAATACAAAATGTGAAAAAACACACATCACCTAGAAATCTCAATTTCAAGATGTTTAAATTGAATATAATGACCAAACTGCTTCACTTTGAAATGCAGTGAACTTTTTGAATACAAACATTTATTGGTGCCTTTAATTTAAAGGAAGACTACATCTGTGGAGATGTCATATTAAATTCTGCCGGTCTGTGTTGTGTAAATGAGCTGGCCCCTCCTTGAGGGGATTCCCTGCAAGGCTGGAAGATGCGTAGACATGTAGACCAATGAGACCATGTCTCTTCTTGTCCTCTGAGCTCCTGAGGCTTAGGCATCTCCCCAGCCCTCAGCACTCCAGCAAATTGGTTTGGCCTCTGAATTATTCAGGGTTCTCCAGAGAGACAGAAACCAATAGAACATAGAGACAGATATATATCTATAAAGATATGAAAGGGGATTTATTAGGAAGATTGACTCATGCAATTATGGAGTCTGAAAAGTTTCACAACAGGCTGCCTGCAAGCTTGAGACCCTGGGATGCTAGCAGCGTGACTCAGTCCAAGTTTGAAAACCTCAGAACCAGAGAAGCTGATGGTGTAATTCTCAGTCCAAGCCAAAGGCTTGAGAACCTGGAGGAATGCAAGTGCAGGTCCTGGAGTCCAAAGGCTGGAGAGCCAGGAGTTCTGATGTCCAAGGGCAGGAGAAGAGTATTCCACCTCCCGGAAGAGGGAGCGTGAATTTGTCTTTTCTCTTCCTTTTTTGTTCTATCCAGACCCCCAGCCGGTTCGATGGTGCCCACATACACGAAGGGTGGATCTTCCCCCCCAGTCCAGCAACTCACACACCAGTCTCCTCTGGAAGCACCTCACACACACACCTAGAAATAACGCTTCAACATTTCTCTCAGGCATTCCTTAATCCAGTCAAGTTGACACCTAAAATTAGCCATCACAGTCTCAGCTCTTAATATGCGATGATGGGCCACATGCAGTAGGAACTGGGCACCGTGGATGAACTCTAACTGCCCCAGCAGAATTGCTTGTCATACTGGACAGACACAGTGGTGGTGCCGTTATAGACTTAGGTGTCACTTAAATCTGGCCTCAGTTAAGAATTTATTGGAAGAGGCTAAAAATCTTTATTAAGGGCATAGTTTATATAACCTATGATATATCCACACTTAAGCTATACTGAATTGCTTAAGGAAAGAAAATGACAATCTCATAGTTTTCTATTTTTTTCTCAGGTCACAATCAAAGTACCAGGCACCTTCTGTGACTGCCCTAGAACACTCTCCCACCCCTTATAGTCACAGTGTTAATGTAGCCAAAAACCAGATACTGCAGGTTGCAGAATTCTAATGTGAGTTGAATTCATAGCCACATCAGATCTTTTAAGTGAAGATTAAGCATTGGTAGGAAAAGGTGAAATTGTGAGAATTTGTAGGGTTCATTTGGGTAGATTCACATGCATTCACATATCTAGAAACTACAAATTCCACTGAGCACTCCTTCCTACAGAAACAATTCTCCCTCCTCATCCAGTAAAGCAAGTCCTATCTTGCTTGGAGACTCTATAACTATTTCATGCCAGGTAGGAGATGGCAAATATAGTCATGTCCCATTTCTACTTCATTCATCTTTATCTTTAGGCCTAAAAGTGGCCAAATGTCATCATGTCCCAAAGAGATAAGTAGAAAATCCAACTTGGAAAGATACAAGTAAAGCACCGGAAGATTTATAAGATTCCATTAATTTACATTTAATAAAACTTGGGGAAGTTGTATGTTCCTTAGAGATGCTGGATAGACCTTTGACGCATAGTTTGCAAATATTTTCTCTCATTCTGTAAGTTGTCTGTTTACTCTGTTGATACTTTCTTTTGCTATGCAGAAGCTCTTAAGCTTCATTAGATCCCACTTGTCAGTGTTTGCTTTTTTGCTGTTGCTTTTTGTGTCTCTGTGTGGTGGTGCATGCCTATAGTCCCAACTACTCGGGAGGCTGAGGCAGGAGAATCGCTTGAACCCAGGAGGTGAAGGTTGCATGTGTCTTTATAGTAGAATGATTTGTAATCCTTTGGGTATATACCCAGTAATGGGATTGCTGGGGCAAATGGTATTTCTAGTTTTAGATCCTTGAGGAATCGCCACACTGTCTTCCACAATGGTTGAACTAATTTACACTCCCACTAACAGTGTAAAAGCATTCCTATTTCTCCACATCCTCTCCAGCATCTGTTGTTTCCTGACTTTTTAATGATCGCCATTCTAACTGGCATGAGATGGTATTTTGTTGTGGTTTTGATTTGCATTTCTCTAATGACCAGTGGTGATGAACTTTTTTTCGTATGTTCATATTAATTCATGTGTGAGATTAGGAACTAAGGGTTCTAGACCATGGAGGGAGGAATTCAGTTGGACTGATGATGACTTTATTTATAGGACTTTTCCTGTGAGAGATTCTGGATTCGGTATGTTAGGCTCAACAAAGGACTCTACACTAAATTATGCTGAAATGCCAGAACTTTCCTAGTATAATCTAGAAAAATTTTAGCAGCCTGAGGAGTCAGCAATGTTGACTGGGAGATAATGTCCTTAAAATGGGGTCCTTGGTACCACTGAAAACTACAGTCAAAGTGGGCTTGGTTATTGTATTGGTCAACAAGGTCACAATAGTAGTCAAAAAAGTTTGACCTGCTAGGGATTGTTGTAGTGGCTAATTAAGCATGAGATCTCTAGAACTGATAGAAATGGGCAGCATACTAAAGTTTTACCTGATCATTATAGTCAAACTCTGGTCTGGTGAACAGAGACTTTACTTGTCATCTCAATGGATAATCATGGCCTCATCCAATTCACTTACCTGAATAGCAGGCCAGTTATAGAACCAGAGCCCCCTGGATGAAGGGGAAAATGTATACAATCATGCCCCAAGTGAGTGCAGTAAACTTTCCTTTTACCCCTTCAAAGAAAGAGAATGGCAGGTACTTATAGGGAGAGTGTGCAGTGGGGAAAAGAGAGAACCATATTCTGAGATAGATTACTAGACTTTGAATCTAAACTGATGATAGCCCATGGAGCTCCAAAATATTTGTGGTTTACAAGTCAGAGTAGGGACTTAGGAAGGTATATCAGTCAGCTTGGGCTGCCATAACAAAATATCATAGACAAGGTAGCTTACACAACAGAAATGTATTTCTCACAGTTGTGGAGGCTGGGAAGTCTAAGATTAAGACACGAGCTAATTTATTTCCCCATTGAGGCTCTGTTCCTGGCTTGCAGATGGCCACCTTCTCACTGTGTCCTCACGTGGAGGGAAGAGACAAAGAGGAAACAAGCCCTCTGCTGTATCTTCATATGAGGGCACCAATCCCATCACGAGGACCCCACCTTCATGACCTCATCTAAACCTAATTAGCTCCTAAAGGCCCTATCTCCAAACACCATCACATTGGATGTTAGGGCTTCAACATAAGAATTTTGGCATGGGCCAGGTGTGGTGGCTCATGCCTATAATCCCAGCACTTTGGGAGGCTGAGGCAGACAGATCACTTGAGGACAGGAGTTTGAGATCAACCTGGCCAACACACCCCTGTCTCTACCAAAAAATACAAAAGTTAGCTGGGCGTGGTGGTATGCGCCTATAGTCCCAACTACTCAGGAGGCTGAGGCAGGAGAATTGTTTGAACCCAGGAGGTAGAGGTTGCAGTGAACCAAGGTCTTGCCACTGCACTCCAGCCTGGGTGACAGAGAAAAAAAAAAGAATTTTGGGACACAATTTAGTGCCTAGGACTTTCTGTGACTACCCTAGAAGACTCTCCCATCCCTTATAGCTACAGGGCTGATGTAGCCAAGAATCAGACACTGCAGGTTGCTGAAAGTCAGGTAATAAGTAGCATTATGGACTCAGTCCAAATCATAGCGGACCTAGTTATGGCACCATCTGAGAGGTAACCTTTTTCAACGCCCTAGAGATGTGGTAAATGCTCCCAAGTAGCAACAGTATATGGTGCCGTGTTTTGTGGATTGAGAGAGTAGAAGTGGCCCTTCTTATGCATAAACCTAAAAATCCACTTCAAAAGTTTTTGCTTCTGTTACCCTGATACCAAATGCAGACAGGGGCATAATAACAACAACAACAACAACAACAAAGCACCAACTTCAGGCTAATATCACTAATGAAAATAGAGGTAAAAATCCTCAACAAAATACTAGCAAATCAAATGCAACAGCACAATAAAAAAGGTCATTCATGGTGATCAAGTGGGAGTCATCACAGGGATGCAAATATTGTTCAACATATGCAAATAAATAAACGTACTATACTACATTAATAGAATTAAGGGAAAAAAGCATGATTGTTTCAGTAGATGACAGAAAAGACTTTGATAACCATCCCTTTATGATAAAAACCCTAATCAAAATGGATACAAAAGGAACATATTGATATGGTTTGGCTCTGTGTCCCACCCAAATCTCATCTTGAATTGTAATCCCCACATGTTAAGGGAGGGAGGTGGCTGGATCATGGGGTTGGTTTCTTCCATGCTGTTTTTATGATAGTGAATGAATTCTGACAAGATCTGATGGTTTTATGCGTGGTTGACAGTTCCTCCTTCACATGGTTACACTCTCTCCTGCGGCCTTAAGAAGGTGCCTGCTTCCCCTTCCACCATGACTGTAATTTTCTGATGCTTTTCCAGCCATGCCCAACTGTGAATCAATTAAACCTCTTTCCTTTCTAAGTTATCCAGTCTCAGGGAAGTTCTTTATAGCAGTGTGAGAACAGACTCACACACATATCTCAAATAAAGGCAACCTATGAAAAACCCATGGCTGATATCATAGCAAAGGGGGAAAAATTGAAGGCCTTTCCTTTAAAGACTGGAACAAGACAATGATGCCCACTTTCATCACTGTTACTCATTGTAATACAGGAAGTCCTGGCTAGAGCAATTCAGAAAGAGAAAGAAATAAAGGGCATCCAAATTGGAAAGGAAGAAGTCAAATTCACCTTGTTCACAGAATTATCCTGTTCACAGATGACATTATCTTATATATAGAAACCCCTAAATACTCCAACAAAAAACTTCCAGAACTGATAAATTCAGTAAAGTTACAGGCTGTAAAATCAACATATTAAAATCATTTTAGCATTTCTATGCACCAATAACAATCAGCCAGAGAACCAAATAAGTCAATTCTATTTATAATAGCTACAAAAATCTAAATTTTAGATCTGAAAAGATCTAAATTTTGATTCCTTGCATGCAGTCCTAGCAGGTAAAAAATAAATAAATAAAATTTGATTCTTACATAATTCTTACAGCAGCTCCTAAACCAGGAGAGCTACGATTACTCAAAGTTCTCAAGCAAGTAATTCTACCTATAGGAATATCAATGCCTGTATGAATCTTATCAGAAGTTGTCTTACACCCATGAGCTGTGCCATCACTAGGTCTATTTTTATTTATTTATTTATATTTTCTTATTTCGGGTCTCTGTTTACATCACTGGGTCTAAAAGCAGACTCCTTCAGGAGTAGAGATTGTGGATTACTTCATTAAATAAAGAATTCTAACCAACTGAGATGCTAGCTAAAGAAAATAAGGATTTCCTAGTAGGAGAAGGAAGGAGTAAATATCAACTGTAGCATGTAACCAGCTATAGCCTGTAGTCAGAAGCAATGCCTAGGCTATGAATGTTTTCTTGCTTTTATGTATATATGCATGTTCCTTTTTCCTCTTACTTTCTCCTATTTTTTTTTATTATTTATTTATTTTTGAGACAGAGTCTCACTGTATCACCTGGGCTGGCATGCAGTGGTGCAATCTGGGCTCACTGCAACCTCTGCCTCCTGGGTTCAAGCGATTCTTGTACCTCCCCCTCCTGAGTAGCTAGGATTACAGGTGTGCACCACCATGCCCAGCTAATTTTTTGTGTTTTTAGTAGAGACAGGGTTTCACCATGTTGGCCGGGATGGTCTCAAACTCCTGGCTTCAGGTGATCTGCTCACCTTGGCCTCCCAAAGTGCTGGGATTACAGGTGTGAGCCACCACGTCCAGCCTCTCCTATCATTTTATATAGGATGAGTTGGTATTGGTGAAACTCATAATTTAGTAGGTAGGTTACATATCTGGGTGGGTTTTAATACCATTTATATATGCCAAGAGTGAAGAATCTGAACACAAAATCAAGAAAGCAATCCTACTTACAATAGCTACAAAAATCATAAAATACCTAAGAATAAATTTAACCGAAGAAGTAAAAGATCTCTACAAGGAAAATTACAAAACTCTCATTAAAGAAACTGAAAAGAATTCAAACAAATGGAAAGATCCCCATGTTCATGGATTGGAGGAATTAATATTGTTAACCCATTTGTGCCTAGTGTTCCATTATTGGAACGCTAAGCTTGTGGGAGTTATTTATCTCCTACTGCTCAAGGTCATTGCCAAGGTCTGATTTTTCACACACAAAAAAATTTAAGGCTCCAGCATAAATGGGTTAAAATGTTAGTACTACCCAAAGTGATCTATAGAGTCAGTGTAATCCCTATCAAAATGCCAATGTCATGGCCCACAGAAATAGAAAAAAAAAAAAATCCTAAAATATATATGGAACTACAAAAAAAAAAAAAAAAAGAGAGAGAGAGAGAAAAAAAAACCCAAATAGCCAAAGCCAATCCTGAGCAAAAAGAACAAAGCTGGAAGGATCACGCTACTTGAGTTCAAATTCTACTACAAAGCTATGGGAACCAAAACAGCATAGTACTGGCACAAAAGCAGACACGTAGAACAATGAAACATAATAGAGAATCCAGAAGTAAATCCACTCATCTACAGTCATCTCATTTTTGACAGAGGCACCAAGAACATACAGTGGGGAAAGAACGGTCTCTTCAATAAATGGTGCTGGCAAAAGTGGATATCCAAACGCAGAAGAATGAAACCAGACACCAGTCTCTTGCCATATACAAAAATCAGAACAGATTAAAACCTAAACATAAGACCTGAACTATGAAACTACTCAGAGAAAACATTAAGGAAATGCTCTAGGACATTGAGTTTGGGCAAAGATTTTTTTAGTAAGACCTCGAAAGCATAGGCAATGATAGCAAAACTAGACAAATGGGATTACATGAAACTAAAAAGCTTCCCACACAGCAATGGAAATAATGAAAGTGATAAGATAAATTACAGAAGGGGAGACAATATTTGCACACTGTCCACTGGCAAGGAATGTAAGGAACTCAGGAGCACAAAAAACAAATCTGATTAAAAATGAGCAAAAGATCTGAATAGACATTGCTCAAAAGAAGACATACAGATGGCCAACAGGTAAATGAAAAAGTATTCAAAATCACAGTGAGATATTCTCTCTTCCCAATGAAAATGGTTTCTACGGAAAGCATAAGGAATAATGGATGCTGGCCAGGATATGTAAGAAAGAGGAAGTCTCATATACTCTTGGCAGAAATATAAATTACTACAACCACTATGTAAGACAGTATGAAGATTCCTCAAAAACTCAAAATAGAACTACCATATGATCCAGTAATTCCCTTACTGGGTATATCCAGAAGAAAGGACATCATTATATTGAAGAGATACCTGCATTCCCTTGTTTATTGCAGCACTATTCACAACGGCCACAATTTGAAATCAGTGCCTATCAACAGATTAATGGATGAAGATACATACAGTGCAATATTAACAGCTATAAAAAAAAGAATGAAATCCTCTCACAGCAACATGAACGGAACTGGAGGTTGCTATGTTACATGAAAAAAGCCAGAAAGCACAAAAAGACAAATATCGCATGTTCTTACTCATGTGGAAGCTAAGGAAGTAGATCTCATGAAGACAGAGAGTAGTTTGGTGGTTTTTAGAGGCTGGGAAGGGTAGGGAGGAGAGGGGGATGAAGAGAGGTTGAATAATGGGTACAAAAATAAGTTAGATAGAAGAAGTAAGACCTAGTGTTTGATAATTCAATAGAGTGACTATAATATTTTATATTTCAAAATAGCTAGTAGAGAATAATTTGAATGTTCCCAGCATAAAGAAAAGATAAATGTTGAAGGTAATGGATATCCCAGTTATCTTGACTTGATTATTACACAGTAAAAATGTATGAAAATATCACAGGTACCCTGAAAATACATATCTATCCTGTATCAGTTAAAAAAAAAAGTTATAGCTTCTTATTTTTGCAACTTTGAGCACCGCTAGTATAAAATCTTAGCAAGTTCTCCATCAGAGAATACACAAATGATTCAATTGACTGCCACCTGTTTGGCCCTTTGGGACACCCCATGCCACTGAGCCAACAAGCAAAGAAGGAAGTTACTCTACTGGCTGGAGTAACTATCAAGAGGAAATTGGGACACTGAGTACTATGTCTGAATACGTAGGATACCTTCTAGTAATTATCCAGTGGTGAAAGTTAGTAGATTAGAACAACCCAGGACAGGTCAGACCAAATACAAGTCAGTCCACTGAGGGCTAGGCCCTTGAGGAATAAAGATTTTGCATTACTTCATTAAGCAAAGAACTCATTCTAACCAGCTGAGATGCTAGCCAAACAAATAAAATATGGATTTCCTAGTAGAGGGAAGTTATAAATATCAACTCTAGCCTCATGACCAGTAGCAGAAAAGGTGGCTAGGCTGTGCATATTTTCTTGCTTGTATATGTATGTATATGTATATGTGTGTATATATATAAACACACATACACACACACACACACACACACACATGCACTTTTCTTTTTCCTCTTATTTTCTTCTATTATTTCAGATAGGGTGAGTTGGTAATGGTGAAACTCATCATTTAGTAGGTAGGTTACATGATATCTAGGTGGGTTTGTCATTGAACTAGAAGAGTGAAGATCACTTTACAATACTATTGTTAGGAATAATGTTTAAAATTTTAAGGAAATTGAATCCTTGTAATAGTTCCAGTTAATATAAAACTCAAAAAAAGGAAAAAATTATAAATTAAAAAATTAATCAAATTATTTTTTAAAAATCCTTATATCCCACACTATAAATGATGGTACTTTGGATCTCTTGTTTTGAAAAGATGAACCTATTTCAGTTGAAATGAGGGATGACTGCAGAGAAGGTTAGTATCATTGCTATTGCAATTGAGAAATTGCGGTGTGGATAAGAGGGTGCACACAGTTGGTCACTGAGTAGCTAAAGAGGGTAGAGACTATGATAGCTGTTGTCTAGCACTTTGATGCCATTCCCACCCCTGTCTTTATTCTCCCCAGAATCAAAGAGGTCCAGGGAGCTCTCTCAGACTCTCTTACCAGCTGGGTTCTGGATAGAGTTTTAACTGTGCTGATGAAATGCACTCACATGGGTTTGGAAGGCAGAGGGAGGTGGGAGCTATTCTCCCTCAGCCCATGGTGGTGCAAAGTCAGTAGCAGTTCCTGATCTCTGAGGGGATCACAGCCACGATGGCAAATCTGACAGCTCTTGGTGGCCTCTGCTCACCTCACTTTTCTGCAGCCCTTCCAACAATTTTGCAGGCATGGAACTAAGTTAAATCCTTTCCACTTGAAACATGCAGTGCAGTTTGTTTTCCTAACTGAACTCTGCCTAATGCATCCTAAATCCTATCTCCTAGAATTAAACACTAAATACTTTATACATAAGGCCTTATTCATGAATATTTTAAACAAATCTGATCATACAACACGCACTGTTTTGTAATATGTGCTCTTTCTCTTTAAAAAAGCCGCTGTTATGAGTGGCTTTTTTTAATGTTAATCTGACTTGGGGAGATTATACAGTGGGATGGGGGAAATGGCAAAATATATCAGTAGCTCACTGGATGTGAAAAGAAAATAAAGAAGGATTTCTAAGCAAATTAAACATAAGATCTTTTCTTTCCCAAGGAGGTTATTTTCTTTTCTGTAAGCTACTCTCATAACATCAGCCTTTCACTACCAAGTCTCATGAGTTGTTCATATTCTCTGCTTCATCTCCCCTTTACTCATTAGCTCACTGCTGCTGTGTGGCTTCTGACTCCAACAGTTTACCAAAACCCACTTGCTGTGAACTGAGCTGTGGTGCCCCCTTTGCCAAATTCATGTATTGAAGCCCTAGCCCCCACTGTGGTGGTATCTGGAGATGAGGCCTTTTGGAGAGAATCAGGGTTAGATGAAGTCAGAAGAGTGGGGCCCTGTCTTAGTCCCTTTGTGTTGCTAGAAAGGAATATCTGAGGCTGGGTAATTTATAAAGAGAAGAGGTTTGTTTGGCTCACAGTTCTGCAGGCTGTACAAGAAGCATGGCATCTGCTTCTGGTGAGGGCTTCAGGCTGCTTCTACTCATGGCAGAAGGGGAAGGGGAGCCGCCTATGCAGAGATCACATGGCCTGAGAGGGAGGATGTGCCAGGCTCTCTCAACAGCTCGCTCTCCAGGGAACTAACAGAGTGAGAACTCACTCACCCACAAGAAAGGACAACAGTTTCCTCGTGAGGGATCCACCACCCCCACGACCCAGACACCTCCCACTAGACTCCATCTCCAATACTGGGGATGAAATTTCTACATGAGAGTTGGAGGGGACAATCATTCAAACCACAGCAGGCCCTCAAGAAGGTATATTGCCTTTTTTTTTTTTTCATTGTTTTTTTAAAATCATACCTAAGTTCTGGGATACACATGCAGAACGTGCAGGTTTGTTACATAGGTATACATATGCCATGGTGGTTTGCTGCACGCATCATCTACGTTAGTTATTTCTCCTAAGGCTATCCCTCACCTTGCCCCCCACCCCCTGACAGGCCCCAGTGTGTGATGTTCCCCTCCTTGTGCCCGTATGTTCTCATTGTTTAACTCCCACTTACGAGTGAGAACATGCGGTGTTTGGTTTTCTGTTCCTGTGTTAGTTTGCTGAGAATGATGGTTTCCAGCTTCATCCATGTCCCTGCAAAGGACATGAACTCATTCTTTTTTATGGCTGCATAGTATTCCATGGTATATATACGCCACATTTTCTTAATCCAGTCTATCCTTGATAGGCATTTGGGTTGGTTGAAAGTCTTTGCTATTGTGAATAGTGCTGCAGTAAACATACGTGTGCATGTGTCTTTATAGTAGAATTTATAATACTTTGGGTATGTATCCAGTAATAGGATTGCAGGGTCAAATGTTATATCTAGTTCTAGATCCTTGAGGAATCACCACACTGTCTTCCACAATAGTTGAACTAATTTCCACTCCCATCAACAGTGTAAAAGTGTTCCTATTTCTGCACATCCTCTCCAGCATCTATTGTTTCCTGACTTTTTAATGATCGCCATTCTAACTGGTGTGAGATGGTATCTCATTGTGGTTTTGATTTGCATTTCTCTAATGACCAGTGATGATGAGCTTTGTTTCATATGCTTGTTGGCCACATAAATGTCTTCTTTTGAAAAGTGTCTGTTCATATCCTTTGCCCACTTTTTGATGGGGTTGTTTTTTGGTGTATTGCCTTTTAAGAAGAGACACAAGACAGCTTGCACGTATATTCTCTTCCTTCCAGCCATATGGGGACACAGGGAGAAATCAGCCATCTGGAAGCCAGGAAGAGCCCTCACCAGAAAGCAGCCATGCTGGACCTTGATCTTGGAGGATCTAGGCTCCAGAACTGTGAGAAAATAAATTTCTATTGTTTAAGCCACCCTGTCTATGGTATTTTTTTATGGCAGCCTGAGCTGACTAAAACACCTTTCTTGAAAATCACCAATGATTTCTTAAATGAAAAATCCAGTGACCTTTTCTTGTCATTGGTCCCTTTCTATGGCATTGACCCTAAGCCATCTTTCCTTCCTGATGGCACTCTTCTTAAACCTCTAGGACCCTGCAGACTGTAGATCTTTTCTTCCCTCCATGGAGGGAACAGAAAACCAAACACTGCATGTTCTCACTCATAAGTGGGAGTTAAACAATGAGAACATATGGGCACAAGGAGGGGAACATCACACACTGGGGCCTGTCAGGGGGTGGGGGGCAAGGTGAGGGATAGCCTTAGGAGAAATAACTAATGTAGATGATGCGTGCAGCAAACCACCATGGCACATGTATACCTATGTAACAAACATGGGGGAGTTTCCTATCCTAAACTCTCTCCTATCCTAAACTCTCCTATCCTAAACTCTCTCTCCTATCCTAAGGATATCCTTAGGCTCCTATCCTAAACTCTCTCTCTCACATGTTTGAGCTCATACAGCAGCAGCCCCAAGGCACAGACCCCTCCTATCTCTGTGATCTCAGCATTGGCACTCAACCCTTCTGTTTAATGGGGCTGCAAAATGCCACCTCATTTGAGGACAGAGAGATAACATCCCAGAGTCTCTATCTACTGTAATATAATCTGACCGCTAAGATTTCAGGCCTGCACCAGGAACTTGATGTTTCTCCTGATCTTTGGGCACACAGTTGCCTGTGTGTTGTTGGTATCATGTACATCTTGATGTACATGCAGCCAACAACACACAGGCATCTGCTCATCTTCATGTTGTTGCATTTCAAACACTGTAACCGAAACCACCTTGTCTGCCAGCAAAACATATTGTTCTGATTAATTTACAGTCTACAAAGTATAATGCAATGAAATAAAAATAAAACCCATAAAGAAGATGTGTTTCTCTTTCCCTGTTTTCCTGTGTGGTCTATATCAATCTCTTTTTTAATATTTGGAAGTTCTTGAATATGGATCTTATATGAGCTCTTGTTAAGACAAAAATGGATTGTTATATTCATAGAAGAGCGTTTCAAAATCCCATTTGTTCAGTTATTCACCGAAAGATTCATAGATGAGTCTGATCTTCTCTATGCTATCTGAAAAAATAAGGGGAGATAGTATTGAAGAAAGAATGAGGACTTTATTCATCACCACTTTCCTTTCAGAGAACTAAAAGGAATGCATTTCCTTCCAATAGTTTTTAAAAAACAAAAACAAAACAAAACAAAAAAAACACACGAAACTTCGTTCTTTAAAAGAAAGCCAGCCATTTAAAGGCAAGTCTACTTTTAATTTAAGAAAGAATGTAGTTCACCCAAAAAAACACCAGGTCAAGTAGGGTGGATTAGTTGGCCACAGCTGACTGACAGCTTGACAGCTGTCAAGGCAGGCAGTTGACCATCTGGGTCTTCTCCACAAATCATTCCAATGCAGTGGAAGGCATGAATGTATACCCAAAATGAGAGAGAGAATGTGGATAGTGACATGACAGTCTATCACATGCTGTGAGAGAGATAATGTGGATAGTGACATGACAGTCTATCAAATGCTGTTGATTCCATAGTATTTTGAGCTTGAAGTCTGGAAAGCATGGTAAGAATTATACTTCCATTGATTTTTCCCTCTTCTGATTAAATAATTTTACCCCTAACCAATAATGAGAAGGAATCTTTAATAAATAATGAAATACCTTTTCCTTGAGTCATGACATTATAGTTGACCCTTTAACAATATGAGAGTTATGGGAGACAACCTAGGCAATATCATTCTGCATGGAGGCAAGGGCAAGGATTTTATGACAAAGACACCAAAAGCAATAGCAACAAAGCAAAAATTGATGAATGCGATCTAATGAAGCTTAAGAGCTTCTGCATAGCAAAAGAAGCTATCAGCAGAGTAAACAGACAACTTACAGAATGGGAGAAAATATTTGCAAACTATGCATCAGACGAAGGTCTATCCAGCATCTATAAGGAACTTAAACAAATTTACAAGAGAAAAACAACCCCATTAAAAAGTAGGCAAAGGACAAGAAGAGACATTTATCAAGAGATATACATGCAGCCAAAAAGCATATGAAGAAAAACTCAATATTGCTGCTCATTAGAGAAATGCAAATGAGCAATGTAGGCATTCCAGAACTTTTGTTTTATTTTTACTACTATTATAGCACATTCTAATTTTTCTTTTTCTTTTTCTTTTGTTTGTTTGTTTTTGTTTTGAGACAGGGTCTCCCTCTGTCACGCAGGCTGGAATGCAGTGGCACTATCTTGGCTCTCTGCAACCTCCGCCTCCAGGGTTCAAGCGATTCTCCTGCCTCAGTTTAGCTGGGACTACAGGCATCTGCCACCACACCTGGCTAATTTTTGTATATTTTTTCTGAGACGGAGTTTCACTCTTGTTGCCCAGGCTGGAGTGCAATGGCGTGATCTAGGCTCACCACAACCTCCGCCTCCCAGGTTCAAGCGATTCTCCTGCCTCAGCCTCCCGAGTAGCTGGGATTACAGGCATGCACCACCATGCCCAGCTAATTTTGTATTTTTAGTAGAGATGGAGTTTTCCATGTTGAGGCTGGTCTCGAACTCCTGACCTCAGGTGATCCACCCACCTCAGCCTCCCAAAGTGCTGGGATCACAGGCGTGAGCCACCGTGCCTGGCCGAGCACATTCTAATTTTTCGAAGAAGTTACAGACATCTAGTACAGCAAGACAGGCAATCAACAAACACTGCAAGCTGAAAAAGTTTTGGATACTAAATACCGGAGTCAACACAGGGATCCTTCCAAGTATAAGGCTTCAGATGTGCCCACCTGTATTTTTTCCTCTTAACACAGTGATGGTTATGAATGAAATACCTAAGCTTGCAATCACTATGTAACTTTTATACCTATTTATTTTATTGCCAAGAAATCTCATTTACTTATTTAGGCATAGGAAAGGTGTAGCTAGGTTATTTCATGTGAAACTTTCTTATGAAAATTTCAATAATAAAATTATAAAACCTTTAAAAAAAAAAAAGAAATGCAAATGAAAACCACAATGAGACACCATCTCATACCATTCACAATGGCTACTATTAAAAAGTCAAAAAATAACAGATGCTGGTGAGGTTGCAGAGAAAAGGGAACACTTATACACTGTTGGTGGGAGTGTAAATGAGTTCAATCATTGTGGGAAACAGTATGGTGATTCCTCAAAGAGCTAAAAGTAGAGCTACCGTTCAGCCCAGCAATCACATTACTGGGTATATACCAAGAGGAATATAAAGCATTCTATTATAAAGACACATGCACACAAACGTTCATTGCAGCACTCTTCACCATAGCAAAGACATGGAATCAACCTAAATGCCCATCAGTGACAGATTAGATAAAGAAAATGTGGTACATATATACCGTGGAATACTATGCAGTCATAAAAAATACAAGCTCATGTCTTGTGGGAAGATGGATGGAACCAGAGGCTATTAACTTTAGCAAACTAATGCAGAAATAGAAAACAGAATACTGTGTGTGGGAGCTAAATGATAACAAATGGACATAATGAGGGGAACAACAGACATTGGGGCCTACTTGTAGGTGGAGGGTGGGAGGAAGGAGAGGAGCAGAAAAGATTACCATTGGGTACTGGGCTGGGTGATTAAATAATCTGTACAACAAGCCCCCGTGACACGAGTTTACCTGCGTAACAAACCTTCATGTGTACTCATGAACCTAAAGTAAGAGTTAAAAAAGTCTCAACAATATGAAGGATAGTGGCACCAACCCCTACACTGTGGAGTTAAAAATCCAGATATACCTCATGACTCACCAAAACCTTAACTACTACTAATCTACTGTTAACCTGACAAAAACAAGAAATGGGGAAAGGATTCCCTATTCAATAAATGGTGCTGGGAAAATTGGCTAGCCATTAAGTAGAAAGCTGAAACTGGATCCTTTCCTTACTCCTTATACGAAAATTAATTCAAGATGGATTAGAGACTTAAATATTAGACCTAAAACCATAAAATCCCTAGAAGAAAACCTAGGTAATACCATTTAGGACATAGGCATGGGCGAGGACTCACGTCTAAAACACCACAGGCAACAGCAACAGAAGCCAAAATTGACAAATGGGATCTAATTAAACTAAAGAGCTTCAGCACAGCAAAAGAAACTACCATCAGAGTGAACAGGCAACCTACAGAATGGGAGAAAATGCAATCTACTCATCTGACAAAGGGCTAATATGCAGAACCTATAAAGAACTCAATCAAATTTACAAGAAAAAAACAACCCCATCAAAAAGGGGCAAAGGATATGAACAGACACTTCTCAAAAGAAGACATTCATACAGCCAACAGACACATGAAAAACTCATCATCACTGGCCATCAGAGAAATGCAAATCAAAACCACAATGAGATACCATCTCACGCCAGTTAGAATGGCTATCATTCAAAAGTCAGGAAACAACAGGTGCTGGAGAGGATGTGGAGAAATGGGAACACTTTTACACTGTTGGTGGGACTGTAAACTAGTTCAACCATTGTGGAAAACACTGTGGCAATTCCTCAAGGATCTAGAACTAGAAATACCATTTGACCCAGCCATCCCATTACTGGGGATATATATACCCAAAGGATTATAAGTCATGCTGCTATAAAGACACATGCACACATATGTTTATTGTGTCATTATTCACAAACAATAGCAAAGACTTGGAATCAACCCAAATGTCCATCAGTGACAGACTGGATTAAGAAAATGTGGCACATATACACCATGGAATGCTATGCAGCCATAAAAAAGGATGAGTTCTGTCCTTTGTAGGGACATGGACGCAGCTGGAAACCATCATTCTCAGCAAACTATCACAAGAAGAGAAAACCAAACACTGCATGTTGTCACTCATAGGTGGGAACTGAACAATGAGATCACTTGGACACAGGAAGGGGAACATCACACACTGGATCCTATTGAGGGGAGGGGGAAGGGAGGAGGGATAGCATTAGGAGGTATACCTAATGTAAATGACGAGTTAATGGGTGCAGCACACCAACATGGCACATGTATACATATGTAACACACCTGCATGTTGTGTACATGTACCCTAGAACTTAGAGTATAATAATAAAAAAAAAGTCTAGCCGGGCGCGGTGGCTCAAGCCTGTAATTCCAGCACTTTGGGAGGCCGAGACGGGCGGATCACGAGGTCAGGAGATCGAGACCATCCTGGCTAACACGGTGAAACCCCGTCTCTACTGAAAAATACAAAAAACTAGCCGGGCGAGGTGGCGGCGCCTGTAGTCCCAGCTACTCGGGAGGCTGAGGCAGGAGAATGGCGGGAACCCGGGAGGCGGAGCTTGCAGTGAGCTGAGATCCGGCCACTGCACTCCAGCCTGGGCGACAGAGCGAGACTCCGTCTCAAAAAAAAAAAAAAAAGTCTACTGTTGACTTGAAGCCTTACAGATGACATAAGCAGTCAATTAACACATAGACGAGTATCTATTAGGTTGTGCGAAAGCAGTTGCGGTTTTTTCCATTACTTTCAAAAGCAAAACCGCAATTACTTTTGCATCAACCTAATGTATATATTTCATTTATTTATGACATATCTTAAAATTTTTTTGTGTGTTTCTAGGCTACACGATTCATCTGAGTTTTTTTCAAGTTGTCACAAATTTCCAAAAAATTTTCAAATACATTTATTGAAAGAAAATTTGCATATAAATGGATTAATGCAGCTCAAATCCATGTTGTTGAAGAGTCAACTACATATTGTCTCATTGGTGTGAAATTTAGGAGTTAGGCTGTGCTAATAGTTGCATGATCTTAGGTAAGTTGCCTCTCGAAGCCCCATTTGTCTTATTTGTAAAATAAAGGTAGTGGTCCTGGCTAAAACACTCTTTAAAATCCCTTCCAGTCTGCCAGCCTGTGACTTTTCTGCCACTGCTGGTCATTACAGAGGCAAGTGTACAATCTAATGCCTGCCTCCTTAGGAGCATTCGTTATGCTGTTTAAACTAGGAGCAAACATTAATCGTCGCATCTCTTAAAGCAGCTTGGAAGCACTTCCCAGATACTTCTAAGTGAATGAAAGAATATGCATTTGGAATCCTGTGAGTTGACCCTTTACATTCCAAGGAGGAACACCTGAGAACTTTGTCAGTCCGTTATTATAAACCTACTACTACAGAGTGTCACTTTCAACATTTATCAGTTTATCAGAGCTGCTATTTTTCTGGTTTTAAATGGCCACTTTTTTTTCCGTGTTTTTACATTTTCCTCTTTTCATCACCAGCATTAGTAGTTGGTGTTTTTTTGGGGAGGCATTTTTTCCCCAAAGAAATAAGTTATTGCTTGAGAAGAATGCCTGTATACACAACAAACAGAAGTCATCTTCAGATGCTGTTGTGCTGTGTCATTAGCCACACAGCCTCACCAGGCGTCCTCAAGGCTGTGCAGAGCCACTGCAAAAGCACAACTCAAAACCTTGTCTTTGCAAAACTGCCAGGGACTCTTAGTGTGTTTTACTTACTCCTTTGCTCTTAATGGAACAATGCTCCTGAATGGTAGAGAAGACCCCCGGTCATCAGTGTGTCACGCGTACTGCAATCACAAATGGAGTTAGTTTACAATTTGTCATTTCCCGGTCCCACGTTCCAGCCTCCTTTCAGGAATGATGCCAATGAGAGATAAGGATATGCAGCTCCATGATTTTTTACGAAAGTCAGTGGGAGACTCAACAGGGCTGCATGAACTTTGTAATATTTAAGCTCAGTTTAACCTTTTTATACCTCATTCTTTGTGGCACAAGATCTTCCCTGTTTTCACAAGGTAGCTTTCCACCTCTAATGACTATTACTTTGTTGGCATGTGTCGTTTTAGTTCTAGAATACTTACAATGATTACCATAGCTGGAATGCATTTCTCTTCTTCTCATTTTATCTGTTTCCACACAAGATCTGGGCAACATTTATTCCTTCCCCTGAATTCCTAGACTTTCCACATTGTATTTTTATTTCTTCCATCTAACCCTGATTATTTGCATCCTCTGGTGCAATATGTTTTCCTTTTGCTCAAACTGCCCAGTCAACAAGTAGTCTGAGTACTTCTCCATCCTCGTGCTTCCATCCTGTGCCATGTTTTGGTTTCAGCCATAGGGAACCACTTGCTCCCCTCCAAGTTCTGCACATTTGCAGCTCCTCTGAGCCTTGGCCTGTGCTATTCCACACTCGTGACCTAACTGAAATCCACTTGCCTTGAGACTCATCTTGAGTGCTTCTCCACCCAGGAGGTCTTCTCTGGTCACTCCCCACTGGCAGCCCCAGATATTCCACCTGTGTTCACCCACAGCATCCTTCTTGGGTTGTGAACATCTTTGTCTCCTTGAAGACAGAATCTGTGCAGTGTTTGTGTTCCTATCTTTGTTTTGGTGCTCAAATACATTGAATAGGAATTTTTAGTTTGCATGTTGTGACACGGAAAACCTACGGCCTAATGTAATGTGGTTCTCCTTCAGACTGTGCTCTGACCTCAGTAGGGAATGTTTCTACAGTAACAGCTTCCCTTTCCCACACCTTCTCAATTCACTCCTTTATAAAGTTCATCCTAGTAATCTCTAGAAGTAATTCTGTACAAAGCAGGAGATTTGGCAGGAACTATATGTTTTCGAATCTGGCAAGCCAGGAGGGTTTAAGGTGGCTATTAAAGATTTTACAAATGCCATTTATACCAAAGAAACAGCAGTAGCATTTATCACTTGCTTTCTTGGCTGCAAAAATGTCTTGGCTGAGCCAAAGCTGATTACGTTGGCCATGCAACCAAGGTAATTTATTCATCATACACAAAATCTCCCCTTAACTAAAATCAGAATTTTAAGTGCTGACTGAAAGGAGAGCTAATGTATCTATCAGTGCACAATCATCCTGTAGACCAAAAAGGCACTTAAGAGTACTTTTTAATCGTTTTCTTTCCTAAACTTAATTATTGTTGACTTTTGCTTGCAGATGTCTAATAATTAACTTATTCATAGAACATTAGTCTGTATTTTTTTTTTGTCTTTACCACTCTCTAATTCATATTTTGCATGTCGTGGGGCTTTAAATCTACATAAAGCTTTTCCAGATTTCTGGGTGGCTTTTATTAACAATACCTTATAAAACACAGGCTCAACTGAATCCCTTTCCTGGGAGAAATTTGATATCTTGAGAGAACCAAGATTTCTGTTCTTCACATTTCTCTGATTTATAGATATGTCTCCCACTTGCCTCCCTAAACCCTAATGATCACCACTCATCATCTTGGTCCACCCAGAATCCAACACTGTAGACTTTCTTCTCTGGTTGTTGACAACTTAAAATGAATGCCAGGCTGAGATTTCTCCGATTCCTAGCTTTGTTCACAGACAATCTGCCCTTGAGGCTGAGCAGACCTAAGTGGGCATTCCACTCCCAGTTAAATCCCCTGACAGTTTCCCCTACAGGTTTACTTGCAAAATAGATCTTTCAAAGAGGGTTCATTTTGCTGTCTCCATCCCTGTGTCCAGTGTATGTGTGGTGGTGGTAGTGTGGGAAGGGGACACTGCGTGTGCTCTGAAATACATATTGCAATTTTAAGTTTCTCAGCTTGCTAATAGTACAATGAAGAGACCAGAGGTTGAGGGACCCCTGAAGGGCTGAGAATAGGTAGATGTGTGTATACAAATAAAACACGGTGGGGTTTAAATGTTGTCTTCTTGTTAGCAAGTGCAAATTAAAGGAAATAGGCCACTGAGTGGTGTTCTCTCATTCGGTGTTCCGTTTTCTCCTCATTGCATCCTCTCTTCCTACCCCCTAATTCTACCTCCTTTCTTTGGGAAGTTAGCCTCGTCTTTCTTGGGCATGCTGATCCATATATCTTTCAAAAACGTCTAGTTTGATCTGCACAGATGAGGTGCTGGTTTCTCAGTAGCTCCAACCCCATCTCCAACCTCCAGCCTCTTTCAAGAAGGAAGCCCCTGTGGGCCCCTCCAGGTGGTAGGGCATGCCGTTGCTGTGTGCTAGACTCTTGGTTATTTGGTTCAACAGTAGCCTCAGTGCTAGTAGTCTTAGTTCTTTTTCCCCTCGGAATTTGAGGAGGTGAAGAAATCTTGTTTCTTCAGGAATCTTTAGAGGGGAAGAGTTTCTGCAAGCTGATAGATGAATCTCATTCGGTACATGGTATGTTATGTGGACACAGAAGCAACCTTTCAGCTTCACTCGTTGACCATAGATGTGACCATCTATTTGGGCTGGGAGGAATCCTGGTCCATGTGGTCCAGGGGAGAAATCTATTTTCTCTCTGAATGTCTTTTTCTTGTCCTTAAAAGACATATTCTCTAGGGGGTTGTCTTAAATCCTCTGTCAGTGGTGGCCAACTCTCCTTTTTTCTCAGGGAGGAAGATGAGTACTCAGAACTGCGATCAGAACTCAGCCAGAGCCAACACGAGGTCAACGAGGACTCTCGAAGCATGGACCAAGACCAGACCTCTGTCTCTATCCCCGAAAACCAGTCTACCATGGTCACTGCCGACATGGGTGAGTCTGCCTGCCGTTACCACCAACCCAGAGTTTGGTTTCTGGATTGTCATAGAAATTTTAGAAATGTGAGGCAGCCTGAATTAAAATTTAATTTTTCAAGGAGTTTACTGAGTGGATAAAGTCACATGTATTTCAGTCCCTTACACATTACTTTGTTGGTCAAATGGAGCTAAAGCTTTCTGCTCTGATACAATTGTGATTCAAACATAAGTCACTTCTATTTGAAAATTCTGGAAGTAGGGAACCAGTTTAAAAGACTATTACAGCATTCCAAATTACAGTAATATCTGAACTATGATGGTGGGAATGGAAGGGATGGGATGGGGGCCAACACATTGCGGTGGAAGAACCCCAAGAGGTTTTAACAACTACTTGGGTTGGGTAAGAAGGAGGAGTCCAAAATGACGCCAATGTGTTGTTCCTCAGTGACTAAGAGAAGGATCATATATTCGTTAGTAAGGAAGTTTTGTTGAGAAATGAGTTGGGAAATAGTCATATTATGTTTGAGGTTGTAGAGAAATATCCATATGTAAATATCTGGTACAATGTATTTTAAACTGCAGGGTGTGACCTATTGGGTCTTGTAATCCTATGAAAAAGTATTTTTAAATGAAAGCTAATAGGAAAGCAAGTGACAATATTGTTTCATGAAATTTGTTTCTTGCATCTTTGTAGGCAGTAAGTTGCCAAATGAATGTTCTAACTGGGTTGCAGTCAAAATGTTACAAAACCACTGGTCTTGCCTACCTGGATATTTGGAAAGAGATTGAGGCTTAAGGAAGAGGCTTTGAAGTTATCTGGGCTAAGGTGATCCCTGTGGTTCGAAGGGTGTGGAGTCAAAAGAGGGAGGAGCAGCATGTCTTAGGACAGACATGTTTACATGTATGGGAGAGAGGGAAGAAGAACCAGGAGAAAGAAGAGTGCATAGAGTCAGTTTTCTTGAGTTTTATAATGAGTTTTTCTTGGAAGTTAAAATCTTGTTGGGGAGAGGGATTTTAATCAGATATTACGTATTTGAGTTGAACTAAAATCTTGTAAGTGCTACAACATTATGGAGCACAGTAGTGTGAGAGTGTATCCCAAGAGATTTGATTCGGTCTAGGGTCACCAGAAGGCTTCCTCTAGGAGGCTTTTGACCTCAGATCTGGAGGATCAGTAGGAACTAGGCAGGTCAAGGAAGAGAACAGCAGCCAATGAGGGAGAGGAATGCATTTAAGGAGGCGACTGAAGATCATCGTGGATAGAGGACAGAGGTACGAGAGGGGAGCTGGAGAGGTAGGCAGGAGCTAGGCCATGCAGAGTCTTACAGGCCATGCCAGAGACCATGTTTGGTCTTTACCCAGAGATCCACAAGAAGCTACTGAAAGATTTTTTAACAGTGGGGGAAGAGAATGAGATCATCAGATTTGCGTTTTGAATCAGTCACTCTGTAGTGTGGAGAAAGAATCCATAGATGAAGAATGAGTTGGGGGGGGCTAGCTTGGAAACTGTTGCAGAAGTCTAGATGGGCAAAATTGTTGCTCAGATTAGGGTGGTGGCAGCTGAGATTTAATAAAGATGTAAAACTGGCAAGATTTGCTGAAGGATTGGAAAGCGATTGAAGGTGGAAGGGTGTGTATGCCCCATAAGAGTTTATTTGCACAATAGATGGATGACAGGGCCACTCACCAATAGGGCACATAGGAAATAGGACTCCGTGGTTTTGCTTTGAGTTTTGTTTTGCTTGGGGCAGGAACTATATGATAGGTGGAGATCGTGTGTTCTGTTTGTCCATGGGTTTATAGTGTCTTGAAGTATTTGAGCAGAGATGCTTCAGAAGGCAGTAGGTGTTCAGATAAAAAAACCAAGAGGAGAGACCTGGGCTGAAGAAAAGCAGCTGGGAGACATCAGGGTGTTTGCATATGATAATTGTTGACTCTGTCATTGCCCCATTTGTATCTTACTCTACCACATTGACATTTTAAATTATGTAATAGTATTTATTTGCTTGACTGACTCTCCCACTAAATTCCACTAGGCGGAGGCATGTTTGTTTCATCTCCTAGTATATCTTCAGAGATTATCACAAGGCCTGGCACATAACATGTGTTTAAAGATAGTAGTGGGAATGAATGAATGAGGTAATCAACCAGTTCACCAGTCAGCCAGCCAAAGATGAAGGAAGAAAATGAGGAGAGTGGTATTCTGGAAGCCAGTGCGGCAGAAGAGGCTCTAATAAGGAAGGAGCGATCAGTAGTCTGGATTGCATCTAAGGCCAAATAAAATGCATCGAAGCCATTACAGCTATATGTTGGTAGCAGCTTAAACCAGGCAGAAGTATCATGAGGAGTGAAGACAATTCCCCCAATTAAACCGAACCCAGACCCTGGGCTTTATGTCCCAATACACACGACTCCCTGCAACCAGACCATGCATGGGCCGAGTGCATACCAGCTAAGTTCACACTCACATCCTGACTTCATGCAGGCATCATAAACCTCTAACCCTGGCGGCCTCGAGCTTCAGGACTCTGTCTTCCGCCTTAGGCAGCCAGACAGATTGAAACAGCCTGGGAATTGCTAATCATTGTAGAGTGTCACACCTATACTGATCCCTCTATTCACTTCTCTCCAATTGTATTTTATGGAATTAATGAGTGACCTGCACTCCAACAAAGTTCCATAATTAAATAAGTTTGGGACGTGCAGGGATAAACCCACTTACGTGGATGTCTTTCCTGTGGGACTCCTCGGAGCTCCTGACATGAGGTGGTATCTGTAGCACCGGTCCTCACAGAAGCCAGCGTCCGCCTGTCTGCGCCATGGCACCCTCGTTTCCCCAAACTATTCTTTCCATTCTGTCCCTCATTTAAAAACACATGGGTTAGTCATAGCTGGTGGTAGCCTCTTTCCTGAGAAGACTGAGTTCCTGCAGGGGAGTGGCCTTCCCTGTCCAGTGTTGACACATGTCCTCTGTCCACACATGGAGGCTTTGTTTCTCATTTAGTCAGCAGACTCCCTTGGGGCTGTGCTAGGTACTGGGGATCAAAGACAGAATCTGCTGTCAGGTCACTTTGCTCCCACCCTGAAATCCTTCAAGCCTAGAGTTACTTGTAGATACCCAGCACGCAGCCAACAGGGTGCTCCCTGCTTCTGGCCTCCTCCTTGGCCATTTGTCCTGTTTTGCTTCCAGCTCCAGCCACTCTGGTCTCCTGGCTTCCTGTTTCTCCAGCCTGAGCTGCTTCTCCTGCCCGGGGCTCTGTGCTGGCTGTTCCTTCCTCCTGCAGCCCTCCTTCCTCAGCAGCTGTCTCTGCAAAGGACCCCCACCCTCCCCTCTGGAGTCATGCCTCATCCCTCACTCGTCTGCAGCCACTCGCCTCCCTTTCCCGGCTTCATGTTCTTTCATAGCATGGAGCACTCCCTGAGAATGGATTGTTTGTGCTCTCTTCCTTGTGTGTTACCAAGTTTTATCTGGCTGTCATGCCAGAGTGCAGGCTCCACGCAGGCAGGGACTCACCTGCCGAATTTATCTGCATAGCAGTGCCTACACATAGGAGATACTCACATACTTGAGCAGCAGTGAACGAACCCCATCCCTAAGCTCACAGTTCTTTGGAGGATGCAGACAGGTCCACAGGGAAGACCTCACAGTGCAGTTAAGACTCCATAGCAGGCCTGCAGGGGCCCCAGTGATGACCTTGGGGAGGAGCGTGGAGGAATGCTTCCCAGAGGTCACAGCCGAGCAGGAATCCGGGGACTGAGTGGGGTTGGAGCCTGTGAGGAGGAGGGTGCACCGGGCAGGGGCAGCTCTGCCAGATCCCCCAGGAGGACAAACACTTGGGCACAACAAGGAGGAGTTCATGAAAGCTGCTCACACAGTGCAGTCGTGTGTTTGTTCAGCGGAACTGGCCGTCTGCCTCTTCTTATTCCTTTGCCATTTTCCAATTAAATTTCTTCAACAGGGAAAAAAGCTTCCATATATAAGCACCATTATAGGAAATCATTTAAAAGTAGCCATTTCATTATAGTTGCTATATTTGCAAACCTGCATTAGTAACCCAGAGGTTTTCTTGAGCTGCAGAATTTGCTGCAGTATATTTGCTGATCTCCAAAGATAATAGGACTAAGTTCAGCCTATTCGCTTCATCAAAACACACTTTCTTTTGTCTTCATACCCCACCCATCAGAGTCCAGCTGCTGCCCCTTCAGTAGGCTAGTTCCTGGACACTGTCTTCCAAGCCCGGAGGAATACACGATCCAATTAAAAAGTGCTTTGACTTACCTAAGCAGTCAAATAAAGGAGAAAGATGCCAGCCACTGTCACGTTGCATGTTTTTTTTAAAAAAAATTCCCTCTTTTCAAACCTGGTCACACAGTTGTTCAGAAAATAAAGGTAATTAAGTGGACAAAGCCAACGTAGGAGTCATTGCTTAGAATTTTGATGTCCTCCATCTGGCAAAGGCTTGCCGTTAAAAGAGAGGGTGGATGTACCAGCTAACATGCTTTACTCACTTACCCTGTGTCAAGCATTTACATGCATCCCTCATGTTTAATCCCCAACCCGGAAGGACGCCCCGGAGAGCTCCTCATCTGTAAAATTAGGATAATGGAGTTTAGAGAGGGTAAGTCACTTGTCCAAGGCCACAAAGCCAAGAAGTTGCTTTTGTGGTTGTCGCCTGTGTTTCTCTAGATGGCTTTCCTTTGATAGTCCTTGGTTTAAACAGGAAGACATGCCAGTGGTTCATTTCCTTTGCTTACTGCAGTCCTTTGAGGTCTCTAGGGCTGATGGGGGAATTAGGGAGCAGCTGTGTGATCACAAGCACCTGGCTTAATAGCGAAGCATTTGCAGTCAGATTTTGCGGCCCTTCATATTCAAATAGAAACAACACTCTTGGACCCAATCGTTCTGGGTACTGCAGTAGAGCAGAGCACAGATGTGTGCACACAGGCTCATTGCATCGTGCATGTTAGAGCATGTTTGGTGTCCTTTCCTGCGGACCATTTTCCCACCTCTGTTAATGCAACAGCAGTGCTTTTCTGGAGCAATTGTTTCCAAAACAAAATCCCTGATTGTATGGGCCTTTGCACAGCCAGTAAAGCGTTCTGTTATTTTGAGATCTCTTCTGATTTCAGGTGATAAATTTTTATTTTTCTGGAATTTAGCACTATCAAACTATTATACCCTCAGGGTTAACATATGAAACCATTATACCCTAAGGGTTGAGGTTTATACCCTTAGGGTTGAACTCTACTCATACCCCAAGGTGTTCTATACATAGAATACCTTGCTTTCTGGTGTGATCACTTAGATTTTTCCTCTGTATGAGTAGGTTTTGGAGGACAACCAAGGAAGAATTTACACATGAAACCTGGCTTTTTGGTGCAGTTGTGACTGTGAAATATGTTTGATGCTAAAGCCAGATTTTCCTGGCTTACTGGCTCATGAGGCTTCATGGCTTCAGGAAAAAGTGTTTACAAGCGTCAAGCAGCCATGAGGAGAGAGGGTCGGGGCAGCGAAAGGCAGCCCTGCCTCTTCCAAAAACAGTTTTTGCAGACATGGAGAGAACTGTTTACATAGGTAAAGCAGGCTGTCTGGAGAATACTCGCTTTTTGCTAGGAATGAGGTGGCTAGATAGTCAGTGATCCTCTAGTCCACAGACTGAAAAGGTTAGACCGGACTGAAAGTTGTACTCTACCTAGTTGATATAACAGGCCAAGCCCTTTGTTACCTTTTTCTTTTCTTTATTTGGGCAACTTAATTTCTCTGGAGAGGGTCACAATATGGATCATCCCTGAGAACCAGGTAACAGTTTGAACACTGATTGACTGGAGCACTGTCTGGGGTGACTGTGTGTTTTCTCCCAAGGATCTGAGCCTGGTCAAATAAGACCTGTCTGCAAATGGTAGCAGAGCTAAGTGACTGCGGAGAACCCCCTAAAGTCATTCCAGAATCTTCCTTGGAGTAACCAGGGTTGAGAGCCGGAAAGGGCATTTTTCTACTTCAGTTTGTGTTACTTTGGAATATTTCCCCCACAGTCTGCTGTTCCATAACTTTTCAGTCCCCAGAAGAGACTTGGGGTATAAGATGGGAATGGAAAAGCATTAATCGACATCCTTTTCTCAAAATGAGCTCCCACAGTTCTTGGGATTCATGAACTCCTATTATTAACATAAACAGTGTTTATTTTCTAAACAGACCGTGTCTTTTAAGGTTGATTTTGTTTTGGTTATTTGAAGTTCATGACATAATTTTTCTTAAAACCAGCATTACAATAAAGGAGTGTTAGCTGCTGAAACCAGCCTCAGAACGCCTATGTAATCTGTCATGGAAATAACTTCGGGGCCTTGCTAGGGTTGTTACCGCATTCCCAGCCACCAGCATGAACATTGCTGTTATGAGAAAATATTTTGTAGATCATGTTTGGATGCCAGAACCACATCTTCCCCCTCCTCCGGGCTGCGTGGAAATCCTCTCCCTCCTGTTAGCATGAGGGCCACAGGGCCTGGGATGAGTGCTAATGGAGGATCCACTGATGGTTCTCCTGTCTAGAGGGGATCTGGAGCTGCCGCAGGTGACCCAGGCAATAAGAAAGGGCCATTCGGACTGGAGGTTAGTGAGCCTGGGGGAGAGTGGGCAGAAATGAGGCCTGAGAGTTGGGCTGCGGCCAGTAATGATAGAGAGCCATGGAGGCACAGTGGAGGGGTTGGAATTTATCCTCTAAACATACTTCTGTTTCTTCAGGATTACTTCTCAAAGGTATTGAATGATAAGTCTTTTCTTGTATATTGTCAGTTGCCGTTCCCTCTCTACCCCAAAGATTTCCTCCCATCCTCTGCAAAACTGGGTATTATTCTTTTAAAGCTGTGCCAATTCAGGTGATCAGCAGTCAAATAAGTAAAATGATTATAGGTAGATTTGAACTTTTTTTCACATATGTGTGAAACAGAACTTTTCTGCCAGAAAAGTTCTGGCAGAAACCACTTGCAGAACATTTCTGCCACTGAGGCTGGAGGTAGATGGCTAGGAGTTATGTGGGGGTGCTGTGGCAGAGCAGAGTGGGGGATCCTAGATGGACACCAAGGCCAGTAGAGGCTCGCAGTCCCGGAGGACACCTTCCTGGAGTTGATGTTAGGTTATCTTCCTTATCCCTTCATATTTATGACCAAGTTTGTTGATTCACAGAAACAGTGTCAGGAATCCAAAGTGACAACAGTGAAAATGAAAACAAATCTCCAGCTGGTAAGATTTTGCTAAAATAGAAGTTCTGAAAATGCAGCCTCGATTGCTTTGAGAAAAGAAACAGAGATCTATAGTCAGAATGGGATGGGGTAGCAGCTTGCGCTTCTCAGGCCCCCCACCCTGACTTTGAAAGAGGAAATTTTCCTCGACCCCTTCTCAGGCCTCGTGACAGGGGTGCCTCGCTTACTCAGTCTGCAGCTCTCAACCCCTCGAGGGAGGAGGAGCATGCAGGTGAGTGGGTGCAGGGGCCAGAGCAAGTGCTTTTGAGCATCAGCAGGAGCAAAACTCTGGGATGACCCCACAGCAGTGTCTCGGGGGAAGACCTGTGACCCCCAAAGCTCCAGAGGGCCGTTCGTGGGCAGCTCAAGTGTTAAACAGCTCAGTGAGCCCTCTGCCTTTTCGTGTGAGGCAGTTGCTCTCCACCACTGAAGGCAGAGGGTCAGTGTGACACCCTTTAGCATCTGCACCCATGGCTCCCAAGCTCTTGTTTGGCATCCAGGAAAAATCAGGTCGCACAAAGAATTGAAGGGGGGTGAATACAGAGGATTTTGTTGCCAATAAAAGTGGCTCTCCACAGGAAGGGGAGCTAGAAGGGGGATGGAACGGGAAGGTAATCTTCCCCTGGATTCTGGCTGTCCCCAGCCGGACTCCTCTCCAAAGCAATGGTGTCAAGCCATTGCTCTGAAGTCAAGCTGCTGCTCTCTGACATCAAACCAGTCTCTGACATCCAGCTGCTTCTCTTCTTCTTCCCTTCTCTGCTCTCCGCCAGTTTGGTCAGGGTTTTTATGGGTATAGGATGGGGGCGGGGTGGGCCATGGGTGATTTTGGAAAAGGCAGCCTTCCAGTGGGGAAAAAAGGTTGCATATTCTCACTTTGGGCCACGGTTCTAGGCTTCAAGGTGGGGCTTCGCCAGGGACCCTGCCCTTTTCTGCCTAGAATTTCTCTGCCTCCTGTCCCTGTCCACTTGTGCCTGTGTACTTGGTGATCATTTGGATGCGGAAGGCACACCTGCAGGAGAGCTCTCCTGTTCCGGTGGCTGCACTGAGAATTGGTCATCTTGTGCTCTCCGTGTTAAATCTCCACCGCAGCATATCCAGACCATGTGAGACCTTCTTGCCTAGAATGTTGAGGTATGTGTTTTCTCAACTTTTTATTTTAAAGATCTTCAAACTCACAGAAAAGGTAAAATAAGCCTCCATAAACCACTCATCTTAATCATCCAATTGTTAACATTTTGCCACATTTGATTTTTTTCTCTCTCTTGCTCGCATTTGTGTTTGTGTGTACGTTTTTTTCTGAGCCATTTGAAAGTTGAAGACATCCCATTAATGTCCTTGGTTGCTTTTGTTTAGTCCCAGATCCAGTCAAGGCTCACACATTATATGTAGTTTTCATGTCTTTTGACTGTCCTTTAATCTAGAACAGATCCTCCCTCCTGCTGTTTTGTCTCTCGTGACGTTGCCATTTTGAGGACGTCAGGTTAGTGGTATCCTAGAATGCCCTTCACTCTGATGATCTGATTGTTTGCTTACAAGATTTGAGGTTAACTTTTTTGTTTGTTTGCAAGAACGTATGTGGGTTATGGTCCTCATTACCATGTTGCAGCAGGAGGGTCCTAATGTCAGTTTGTCCATTACAGGTGATATTGAGGAGTTTTTAAACTACCACAACATTGTTCTCATAAGTCCTCTTGTCTTAGGTAGACAGAGGCAACCTGGGACACAAAGCACGGGGTAACCTGTATGGATACTCTTTCTCCCTTCCTCCCAGACCTTCAGTCTTCTCTTTGGTGTTTGGCCCTAAAAGATGACTATTCTGTTTTCTAATGTTCTATGTTACTTGTTTTCGGTTTGTGTTTGTTCCTCAGTGGAATTAAAGAGGGCCTTGCTGTATGCAGAGTACCAAGGAATGCTCAAAAAAAAGCAACAGCCCTCCTGGTTTCAGCTGTAGAGCTACAACGAGATCTGAACTGTTACCTCCCTGGAATATAACATCTTGCCTTTACAGAAAGTCTGTGTTGATGCTGAAAGAATCTGTAGGTCTTTCTTCCACCTTGAATTGCTTTACCAGGCATGATGTGTGCCCAGTCAGAAAAGAGGGGTGGGTGGTATGCGTTGGCCCTCGGGAGGCGGCAAGGATATGGTGAACGGCCAATCCTGCTACAGCACACATCGTAGCAGGCCTACAGACGCTTCTGCTTCTTAGCCTGGTTAAAATTCTCTGTGGCTTATGTCTCTAACTTCACTGACAGCTTTCTACCTTGGGGATCTTAATTGAAAACTTTCTACCTTATTAGCAGGCTGTGATAATGTCATTTGATATGTTTTAAATTTGATGATACTTGATTAACAAGTGAATTAACAAAAACTTGGGACTTTAAAAAGTTGGCTTATAAAAAGTCTTCCATTTATTTTACATGTTCATCTCATCCAGTGTCGGTAGAGCACACGTTCCATGCCCAGCACTGCGAGTCTCTGGGAACACACTGTTGAATGAATGAAATCATCAGCTTTTAGGACTGAGTGCCAAAGGACTGGGAAGGCTTCCTGGAAAATCAGATTTCAAGGCTGTATTAGTCCATTTTCACACTGCTATAAAGAACTACCTGAGGTTGGGTAATTTATAAAGAAAAGAGGTTTAATTGATTCACAGTTCCACAGGCTGTACAGGAAGCATGACTGGGGAGGCCTCAGGAAACTTAAAATTATGGCAGAAGGTGAAGGGGAAGCAAGCACATCTGACATGGCCAGAGAAGGAGGAAAAAGAGAGAAAGGGGAGGTGCTACACACTTTTAAACAACCAGGTCTCGTGAGAACTCACTATCACAAGAACAACAAGGGAGAAGTCTGCCTCCATGATCCAGTAACCTCCCAACAAGCACCTCCTCCAACACTGGCGATTATAATTCAGGATGGTTTTTGGGCAAGGGCACAAACCCAAGCCGTATCAAAGGCAAAGCTTAATCAAGACGCACCATGGAAGGCTTCCAAACTAGGCAGATACCTAACCACTAGTGTGGAGCAAGTACCGATCCCCAGGAACATGTGCTTTTGGAAGCTGGAACTATGCTTTGGAGCAAAGTCATTCTGGTAAAGAGGGGACTGCTTGGTTGGAATCAGGTGGACCGGGGGGTGTTTGTAACATCTCATTGTTGGAGCTGCACTTTTATTTGAGTTAGGATTTTTACAGGGCTTGTTTGTTTAAAAAAGCAACTTTCAACACCTGATTCAAAATGAACCAACTCTGCCATAGTTAATGGTGTCAACTCTGGTCATAGGCATAGCTGATCCTAAGTGAGAAAGAAGAAAACCAGCTTTGCCCACTGGTGTGTGTTTAAGCAAGAAGGCTCATTAGCGTTCTTAGTTTTCATGGCCATGAATGTCCTCTTACCTCCTTTCCAGATTTCCAAAGTATAGTAAGTCCTCAGTGTCATTGATAGGTTCCTGGAAAATGCAACTTTAAATGAAATGACGTGTAACGATACCAGATTTATGGTTAATTGATATAATCAAGAGTTAACTTCCTGTAGTGTATTTGTGGTCACAGAAACATAAGTGAATTTCTAAATAGAAACCCAAAACACTTCTAATATTAAACGTGGGAATAAACTTGAGCTCTATGTACATTCAGGGCAGATTAATAAAAACAAGGGAGATAATTATTTAACCCCTTATTCCAGGTCAGCGTCGCAGGTAGCTGAGGCCTATCCCAGGAGCTCAGGGTACTGGATGGGAACCCACCCTGGCCAGGTGCCATCCCATCGCAGGACACACACGTTCGTTCTCTCTGTCTCTCTGTCTCTCTGTCTCTGTCTCTGTCTCTGTCTCTGTCTCTCTGGGACTATTTAGACACACCAGTGAACCGAACGTGCTGAGCTTTGGGGTGTAGGGGAAACTGGAATACCCAAAGATAAGCCACACAGCCATGGGGGGGGGGGACAATGTGCAACCTTCACACAAGACAGTGGCCCCAGCTGGGAATCCGTGTTTCCCTCCTCATCTATGTTATAATGAGACGATGTTGAACAAAATGTCATTTGAGGACCCCGTATATGGGTCTTTCCCCAAACAGCAGCATAAAAACCTAAGGCTCTAGTTCTCATTAGAAAAATAGAACCTGAGCTGTGTATTCTTGAGCTCTTATCAGGAGGCCAGCTGAGGAAAACTGCATTTAGAAAAGAGGAAAAGGGCAGGAGGAGCCACTGACTCGGGTGGAGGCGGGCAGAGCGGAGGAGCACCGTGGGTTGGGCGTGCTGAGTCCCGGGGTCTGCGGCTGGCCCCTCCGCAGATGGCTGTGGTTGAGAAGCTGGGCCCAGCATTGTCAGCTCTTCTCATTTTACAAGAATAGCCATACATTTTAGCAATTTTTAAAATGTTGACAATTAACAAAAACTGTTTTAAAAATTTTAAAAAGGCCATGCCAGACACCGTAATCCCACCCCGTATGCAAGCACATCTTTGGCTGCGGATGACTGGTTTGCACCTGCTGGACAAAGGGAGAGGTCCGTTCCATCCAGTCTTCTGGGTCCTGTTCAGTCTTATCAGACAACTTTGAAGACTGAGTGCCAAGATTATGTGAACCTGGCGCTCCCCAGAGTTCCCTTTACCTTGTACTTTAAATGGTCTGCAACTTTAATTTTAACTGAAGGTTAGCATAAGAAGAAACCATATGAAATCTGCATATGTGTGAAACTGGCTAAGGAGACTGGCATCACATCACTTCACACCACGTGTGAAATACCGTGTACCCAAATCCTTCTAGTCTCTGTTGCCAAAAACACCTTGCCTCCCTCATGAAACCAGAATGCTTCCTCCTTTCTGTTAGGAGATAATTCATATTTGCTCAGGCTGCCAGGAAGCTCAAGCCTAGCTGGAGGGGTCAGCCCTCAGCTGGGTCAGCCTCCGTTTGCTCGCAGCCTTTCCCTGATCCAGTCACCATGTTTTCCCCTTAATTGTGGCTGCTTGTGATAAGCAACCTCAAATTCTTTGGAAAGAGGCACAGTACAAATACACTTAAAGGAATGTGTATTTGCTACCAAAGGCCTCCTCTCTGTCTCCTGGACATGGTAGCAGTTTCCTTTGATGTATAAAGCACAGCACAGGTGGCTCACGCCTGTAATCCCAGCCACTTGGGAAGCTGAGGTGGGAGGATTGAAGCCCAGGAGTTCGATACTAGCCTGGGCAATGTAATGAGACCCTGTCTCTGGAAAAATAATAATAAAAATAATTTTTAAAATAAAAAAATAAACTACAGCGAGGCTGAGGGAGAAAACCAGTGGGCCTTCCTCAGCTACCCTTCGTGGAGTTACGTGGCAGTGGGGGCCAGAGTTTTTCTAAAGAGTACATTACTCCCCCTTGTCCTTAGACTTCCCATATCTCTTTCTTCCTTCTCCTGCTCTCCAACCCCCAGGGGAAAAAAAATTTTTTTAATTAAATTATAATACCTCAAATCTTTTCTGAATGTACTGCCATTCCTGAAGGTTACTGTTTTCCGTTTCATATATGCCTATTTGCTTATATCTCCTCATTTTACTCACTGAAATACATTTATTATATTTATTGTGGCAACATAAACATGAAATTTACCATGGTAATCATTTCTAAGTGTACAGTTCTGTGGCATTCACAGAGTTAATGTGACCAGCACCACCACCCATTTCCAGGACATCTTCATGTCATCATAAACTCTGTACCCATTAAGCAATAACTCCCTATTCTTGCATCACCCCCACCCCTGGTAAACTTTATCTCCTATCTCCACAGTTGCCTCTTCTAGATACCTCGTATTAGTGGAAATATTTGTCATGCTGTGTCTGATTTATTCTAATTAGTATAATGTTTTCAAGGTTCATGTTGTGGCATGTGAAATAATTTTATTTCTTTTTTAAGGCTGAATAACATTACGCTGTATCGAGAGACCACATTTTGTTCCTTCATCTGTCAGTGTACCCCTGGGCTACTTCCACCTTTTGGCTACTGTGAATAATGCCGCTATGAACGTTGGGGTACAATTATTTGAGTCACTGCTTTTCATTGTTTTTGTTAAACATAGAATTACCATATGATTCAGCAACTCTGCTCCCATACTTAGGACCTGTTGTGGCACCTTATGCCACAGACTCTGAAAGACAGTTCTGTCTGGAGCCGTGTGGATGCTGGGGATGAGTGGTGGGGAGTGCTTGGTACCTTGAGGTAGTACCTTGACAGCGGACACAGAATACCTGCTCCAGGCAGCCCAGTCTCCTCATCCTCCCATGAGGCTCCAAACAGGGAAAAACAGCAATGGACAGCCAAGTGCTAACTGGTCACTGACGGGCCTGTGTGAAACCACAGTGCAGAGCTCTGCCGCACACACTGGAGTTCGTGGGGTTCATCACCCCACCTGTGTTTTTATACATTCAGCTTCCTGTGACCAAAGAAAGCATGTGTAGCCCTCCTTGATCTGAAGGGCAGATACTCTTCAGAGTCTGTGCATCAACATAAATGACCTCACATCTTGCCAACTCTCTGTCTTGTGTCTGCACTGTGTTACCTATGGTTACTTCCCTTTCTTTCTTTCTTTCTTTTTTTTTTTTTTAAAGACAGAGTCTCCCTCTGTCACCCAAGCTGGAGTGCAATGGCTCGATCTCAGTTCACTGCAACCTCCACCTCCCGGATTCAAGCAATTCTCCTGCCTCAGCCTCCTGAGTAGCTGGGATTACAGGCGTGCACCACTGTGCTCTGCTAATGTTTGTATTTTTAGTAGAGACAGGGTTTCACCATGTTGGTCAGGCTGGTCTCGAACTCCTGACCTCGTGATCTGCCTGCCTTGGCCTCCTAAAGTGCTGGGATTACAGGCATGAGCCACCACACCTGGCCACTTTTCTTCTTCTCCCCTCCCCTCTCTTTTTTTGAGATACAGTGTTGCGTCTTGCTCTGTTGCCCAGGCTGGAGTACAATCTCAGCTCACTGTAAACTCCACCTCCTTTGGGTTCAAGCGATTGTCCTGCCTCAACCTTCCCAGTAGCTGGGATTACAGGTGTGTGCTACCACACCTGGCTAATTTTTGTATTTTTAGTAGAGATGGGATTTCACAATATTGGCCAGGCCAGTCTTGAACTTCTGATCTCAGGTGATCCACCCACCTTGGCCTCCCAAAGTACTGGGATGACAGGAGTGAGCCACTGCGCCTGGCCTCTATGGTTACTTTCCTTACAGTAGTGGTGGGCAGCAGAGGTGGGGCAGTGGCCTTATAAATCTGGGAGCCTCTCACGGTTAAGGTTAATCTCTTACCCATATTTGCACTCTGCTTCTGGCCTGAGTCAGGGCTTGGCAACTGCCCAATTTAAGTATGAGAGAGAAATACTGGTCACATGCCTAGGCCCTCTTCCTGCTCCCTGTAACCCAGCACCCTCAATAAGCAGCCTGTTGGCACCCTCCGGCCCTGCTGTGAGAGCCCCTCAGCAGACATTGCCCGTGTGATTCTGGCATCAGGTGGACCTGTGTTAGGGAAATCAGCACAGAATGTCTGAATATGTCATGAGCATCTCGCTCATGAGCACTTAATGCACGTAACTCAGGAGAGCGTATTCACACCAGCTCGGGATACCAGGAGACCTGCCCCAGAGGGTACAGGTCATTCAGAGGCTGCTTGGTGTGTTCTCTGAGGAGTTCTGCTCCTCACCTGGGTCCTTTGCCTCCAGTGGGTGGTGTCCACCTGCCTCCATCTCCAGAGGGCCTCTGCAGTGATGAGCATCCTAGTTGTCAGAAGCTCAGGTCCAGGTCCATAACAAGGAACAAAAAGCATTGAGGTCAGGAGTTCGAGACTAGTCTGGCCAACATGGTGAAACCCCATCTGTACTAAAAATATAAAAATTAGCTAGGTGTGGTGGCACACACCTGTATTCCAAGCTACTCGGGAGGCTGAGATAGGAGAATCGCTTGAACCCGGGAGGCAGAGCTTGCAGTGAGCTGAGATTGCACCACTGCACTCCAGCCTGGGAGAGAGAGCGAGACTCCATCTCAAAAAAAAAAAAAGATAAAAAGAAAAAGAAAAACATACTGCTATAGAGTCTGTTTATAGCCTTCCTGTTTATTAAATAAATGGTGATGTGTTTCTCTTTGCTCATTTAAAAAATAATATTTGACTGCCTACCCTATTCTATGTTGGAGATACAATGGTGCGGAAGATCAAAGTCCCTTCTTTCCTGGAGCTTATGTTTTAGTAGAGGAGAGAAAACAAACACATAAGTCAAATCAGATAGCGATCATTGCCATGAAAAAAACAGGATAAGAAGATAGGGGCTAGGCATGGGAGGAAGTGAAACTCCATGCTTTAGATAGGGAAGAGCTTGTTGGGAGGTAGCATTTGAGCTGAGAGCTGAACAATATGTAGAAATTTGGTTGGCCAGGCATGGTGGCTCATGCCTATAATCTCAGGACTTTGGAAGCCTGTGGCAGGAGGATCGCTTAAGGCCAAAAGTTTGAGACCACTTTGGGCAACATAGACCCTGTCTCTGCACAAAAATAAAAACACGAGCTGGTTGTGGTGATGTGTACCTGTAGTCCCAGCTACTTGGGAGGCCGAGTTGGGAGGATAGGTTGAGCCCAAGAGTTTAAAGCTTTAGCGAGCTAGGATTGTACCCCTGCACTCCAGCCTGTGCAACAGAGCAAGACCCTGTCTCTAAAAAGGAGGGTTTTTTTTTTAATTAAAATTTTAAAAAATCAGCCTAGACAAAGGAAACAGCAAAGGAAAAGGAACCCGTGGAGCAGACAGGAGTTTGGCATATTCCAGGGGAAGAAAGAAGTGTGAATGGAGCATAGTGAACAGGGGAAGGTGGTCGGGTGAGGCAAGATCAGATCAGTAGTTCTCACTGTGACTGCACAGCACGGTAGTGCAGCCAGAGTGAGGAACCTAAAGTTGCCATTGTGCAAGCCACACCCCCAGAGATTGTGATTGGTTTGGGGTGGGGCCTGGGCATCTGTAGTTTATAAAAGCTCCCCAGGGACATGGTGCAGCCTGAACTGAGCACATCAGTCTTGATCATGCAGAGTTTTACAGACTCTGGTAAGGAGTTGGGACTTTACATGAATGATGATGGGACAGTTTGAGCTAGCACAATAACTTGTTCTGATCTGCGCTTTTAGGAGGCTAACTTTGGTGACCGCATGGAGAGTGGAGGTAGGAGATTGTTACAGTGGTTCAGTTGAGAGATGATGATGGCTTAAAGCAGGATCGTGTCAGTAGAGATGGTAATAAGAGGTCAGTTTGAGGATGAGTTTTGAAGGTTGTGGTCACAAGATGAATTGGATTTAGTATGTCAGGCAAAGGCATGGAAGGTTCCTCAGAGCTCACCTGAGTAACTGGGTGGATAGAGGTGTGCTATTCATGGAAATGGGAGAGATCAGGGAGGAACAGGTTTGAGAAGTAGGTGGAGTAGTTGTGTGTACTGGTTGGAGTGAAAGCCTTAGGCTGATCTCTCTAGATTTAGGTAATTTACAGATAGAGGCAACCAGATGAGGTTGACTAAAACATTCTGAGAAGTCCTGTTCCTGTTGTGCCAAGAGTTTTCTTGAAGCCTTCCAAAGGTAAGTCCCAAAAGCAGTCGACCATTTTAGTCCATGGAACCTGTGGTGAGAAGCATGCAGCAGAGAAGAAGAAAATGGAAGACACCGAGCAACTTTCATGCAGGGTCAGGCTGGATGTGGGGGAAGAATATACTCTGAAAGATTACATATAATCAGTCAGCATCTGCCCTGCGACAATAATTGAATAGCATGACGATAGACAGAATCCAGAATAGCTGGTTACAAAATTTGTATTTGACTTTAAGGGGAGGTTTTTTCACAACAAAATTGTCTTCTGAGATACATCTGGGTCACATTATAATTATTTTTTTACTTCTCTGACCAGGCCCTGGATGTCCAGCAGTTCAAAGCAACCCAAGTTTTTAAGTCAAAATCAAATGATTAGAAGTGGTTGCCTTATTGGAAAACAATAAGGAATTTGTTAGAACAGTTTATTTTTCCCCCGATGAAAGAACATGGATTAAATTGCAGCGGTGGAGCATATTGATTGGTTCTGTCATGGAAAAGTCTTGGTTTTAGGCTCATTGAGGGCGAGGACTATCTCTTACACAGTTTCTATTTTTCAAAATACCTAGCATCTCTGCTCATTCTGAGACTTTTTGTTACATTTAGTAAAGTTACGGGATCTTTCTGCAGTTAGTGCTTGTCTGAATGACTGAGCAGACAGGTTGACCAGAGCCTCTGGAAGTGCCAACAGCCTCTTCTGGGCGTTTCTTTGTTCTTACTAAAGAAACTCAAGATGTGGCTGCTTTGAGTGAAAGATAAGAGAATTCAGAAAATGACCATCATCTGGAACTGCTTAATAAAAAGAGCGTTGCACTGGCTCCAAGCCTCAGAGGCAGTGCCTGTGAGGTTAGGCAGGCTGGCATGAGCTTTGAAATGTCAAGCTCCATTGCTGTCCCATTACCTGAATGGGTCCCTCATGGTAAGCAAAACAGAGAGCATTTGTTGCCCTGTGTGACACATTTTGTCTTCATTCACTCACAGACAACTGCAGTGACCTGAACTCAGAACTGCAGAGGGTGCTGACGGGGCTGGAGAATGTCGTCTGCGGCAGAAAGAAGAGCAGCTGTAGCCTCTCCGTGGCCGAGGTAGACAGGCACATTGAGCAGCTCACCACGGCCAGCGAGCACTGCGACCTGGCCATTAAGGTAGACCTTCCTCGCCGTCTGTGAGGCCCTCTGAGGTTCTGAAGGGGAAATGATCCAGTCCTTCTCTTGAAGCGCAGTTTTCTTACTTACTAGAGGTGAAAGTTTCCATGAGAGCCATACAATAGATTGGGCCACGGGGTAGAAATGGGGACCCTAGAAATCTTGGTTGGGCTGAATTATTTCAGAAAAAGTCATGATGTCAGCAGTCAGGTTCACTGGCTTTGCAGTAAAAAAGACAATTTACTTGGAGACGATTCAACTGCTAGTATTGAACCATGTCATTTTAGTGTGGTTCATCATAGAGCACTCTGAAGCTGTAAGTTTTGGAAAAGCTCTAAGGCCTCTAGAATACAATTTCAGGAGTCCGTTCATCAATTCCTCTTGCTGTTTGAGATGGTAAGAGGAATTTTTTGCATCTGCACAAACTCATTGTGAATGATGGGAAAGTCAAGTCTTATTGATACTAGGTCTTGAGTATCTTGATATTCCTTTGACATAAGTTAGTTACCTGGGCATAGCAATTCAAATTTAAAAGTCTAGGAGGGGCCCATAAAGAGAAAATGTAGGCCCAAGTTTCTGTCAGTAGGAGTCATGGATTGCACAAAAGAACTGTGGTGTCACAAGGTAAACCATGATGCATGTTTGTAACACTGCTGGTTTTCCATCTTTCTTCATCTCAGTTGCAAATATGTAGTTGATGTGGTTCAGGGCAGGGAGAAGCAATTGCTGGTGTTTCTTTCTCTGGAATCTCCTGGGCTCTATATTTGATTTTAATGTCAACTTGGGTCTAGCCCCAGCCTCGGGGTTGAGAGGGAAGGAGGAGGCCAAGGGCCTCTACCAACCAGCTAGGGACAAAGCCACAGGGTCTGGAGCAGAGCCAAGTAGGATGAGAGTCTCCAGACTTAAAGGAAGGACAAAGCAGCACATGGGGAAAGGGGCGGCAAGATTTGGGAACCAACGTGAGCATCTAAGAGTGATGTGCCCTTACTTTTTTTAGTATTTCAGGCATTCTCTTCCCTCCCCTCCCC